>NC_136640.1:3557500-3817500 GCF_949748355.1 Melanostigma gelatinosum
ATTCTCTGCCAAAACCAGGAGTTCCTTAATATTTGCCATCTGAAAGTTGAGGGAAAGAACTAGGAAACTCAGATCTGCTCTCACTTGGTCATGAATGCAGCATTATACAGTACATTACCGCTACTCTACATGTCTCACTGGATCTTTTTTTACTTGAGTTTTTGCATTACAATTTAAAAAAAGGAGTTGTACCAGATCAGATTCCTTACTTTCCAAATTTCTATAATTTTTTTTAAGCATGACCACGATATTAAAGGGACAGTTCACCCCAAAATCAAAAATACCAATTTCTCCTCTTGCAGTGCTATTTATCAATCTACATTGTTGGAAGTGTTCAAGTTTTGTTTGCCTTCTTACCAATATGATATAACTATATATACATAGGGTATATATGTATATATATATATATATATATATATATATACATATTATATATGTAAAAATACACCTGAAAAACTCAACAGCGATGTCTTTTTCCAGAAATCCCGCCCGGTTACTCAAGATAGTCCACCGGCTTTGTTGTGACCAGTTTCATGTTGGAAATGTGTTTGTCTACAGTTGTGTTGTTGATGACGACCTGACATTTCCTTGAAAAGATGAATAGCTGTGGTAGTCAGTGGGGGGGGGGGGGGGCTGACAGAGAGATGAATCTGTCTAACATCCTCCTTGTTAGTGTAAAAAACAGAAAGAAAGCGTGAGAGTGACAGCTCACCTTGTTGGATTCCACCGCCGACTGGAGCTGTGAGTTCAAAGACGGAGAAGAACCGCAGGGGTCGCGGGGGGTCACTCTCCCCCGGCGCTGCACAGGAAACGGGGTTAGCAACACATTGAGCTCCGAACGACAGGTAACCACTTCCTGTTAACCCCCGACATCCTCCACAACGCCCATCATTCCTTTTGCTGACAGCCTCGCACACTTTGTCGTGTCATTTTTATTGATAGTTTGCTCACACCATTTTTTTTGTGTGTGTAATCACAACCCCATACATACACACACACACACACACACACACACAGCTATGGCACACTCTCGCTTACAGGGCAGCTGTGAAGGTTGAAACTCCTCCTTAGCAAGTCAAGTGAGTTCGCCCTCCCCCCCCCCTCCTCCCACACACAGCATCTTTTTTTTCTCAACCCACCAGAAAGAGTCACAGATGGGTCCATAAGCTGTCAGCAAAGCCATTATCCGGCCCAGCATCTGCCTGTCTTGACTTCTATATACTGTTTAATGCAGTCAGCCAGTCACTTAGTCCCCCGGCTCCTGAATGGGAGCAGCACGGTCGGCCCGCCCAAAATAAACGCTGCGTTTGTCTCCTCTGCCTTTTGTTTTGAGAGGGGTAGGTGGAGAGAATAGAGGGGGGGGGGCAATCACTATTACCCAGAGCCCCAGAAGAGTTACTCGGATGTCCGAAGAGGGGTGTAAACAGTTCGCATATGGCCTATCAATTCCCCCAAGCCCCCAAAATCCACGTCCCGCTTTCACTGCCTCTCTGTCTGTCTTGTGTAAAATGCTCAACGCGGTACTGTCTCCAAACAAAAACAGCAGCGCTGAACGTCTTTCCAACAGTCTGTTTCAGCTAAGCCCTCCATTCTCCTCCTTCCTCCCTCTCCGTCCTCGTTTTCCCTCCTCCCTGGGATGCCGCTGCTCGGTGGGATCCATTTTGGGGCTTTCTTGGCCCTCGGAGAGGTTGTTTTGGCTCGGAGTCCCGTGCCCTGTGTGCCTCTGAGGGCTTCAGTTTGGTTAAATTAAACAGTTTTCTTTTCTCCTCCAGCCCCAGCTACCTACCTCCCCCCCTCCCCCCCTCGTCTTTCCCAACTGCTCTTCTCTTATTTTGCGGCTTAATGCTCCTCGGCTCCCGGGCGATACCCCTTCTCAGATAATTTGACCCTTTTAAAGGCTCATATATTCTCATATTTCGATGAACTGACAAGAGCCAGCACCATGTCTGCAACCTCCTTCCTGCTCCTTTAAGCTGAGGTGGAGAAAAAGTATACAGAGAGAAGTCGAGTGTTTACAGGGGCCGTAAATACAGTATTTTAAGATATAGCATATGTGTAGCAGGCAGCGATACGAAGGCTAGAGTGGATAATTTGATTGGCTAAGGCTATTTGACGGTGCCAAATCGATGTGATCAGATCTTGGGGATAGCGAGGCGATGACGGCAAACGGGGCACTCTGGAACCACAGGTTTACAAGGTTGGATCAGATCCGGGGAGCGAGGAGGGGAGGGGGGAAAGGTCTCAGCCCTCTCGTCTTTCTCTTAAGCAAGAGAGGTAATTTACATCCTGATGCTGATTTGGCATTATGTTTCATCAGTACTAAGATCCTGTTGGAGAGTAGTGTGTGCGTGTGTGCTTGACCACACTGAAAGGCATGTGAGCTGTTGATGGACGCTGAATTGGAGACGCCTCGGGGTTGACAAGCTCGATTAACGTAGCCTCAAAAGTGTGTGTGGAATCGGGGAGGGAAAGCCCCGACAGGGTCATGTGCTCGGAGTGCTGCAAGTCTTTGTGTGTGTTTGTGAGCTTCGGGGGTGACTGGGTGGCTGCCCTCCGTCTTGGCACAAGTTTGCCACCGAAACACCCTCTTCACCCCACGCGTCCACCCCGTGGACCTTCATCACCTGCCTCTTCAATTTGCATCACATAATAATTAACTTCCTTTGGCTTGTTGTTGTTTTTGCAATCTCAGCTGAGCTAAGTGTTCAACGAACACAAACTAAATCCAGGAAGTTGCTGTGAGAAATGGTCGTATTAAAACTGTATAATTCTCTAATTGCTGACTTCA
Organism: Melanostigma gelatinosum; assembly: GCF_949748355.1. Classification (NCBI taxonomy): domain Eukaryota; kingdom Metazoa; phylum Chordata; class Actinopteri; order Perciformes; family Zoarcidae; genus Melanostigma; species Melanostigma gelatinosum. Next base: position 3,560,289 of record NC_136640.1, read on the forward strand.
AAATGTAAGCATGTCAGAAAAATTATCATCTATCGGCAGAATAAGTTGCATTCACCCGAAAGCCACAGTAAAGGTTACTTCTAGGCGCTTCTATGTAAAATGTAAACGTATGGTGGGGGCCATCTTTTGCATACAAGGTTTTTGTGATTTCTGCCTTCCAATAACCATCGATTTAAAAGCAGCAAGTTGGTATTTTATTGGTTCTCACCCCGCTTTGTGTCCACATGCGTCCAAAAGTTTATTTCCATTGAAACAGGGAATGGTGTTCTTGTGATGAGGATCGCTCCAAACTGTTCACTGATAGAACTTATCTGTCATGAGCGCGGGCATCTTCTTAAAAAAGATGTGAGAAAACATAATACATCCCGATATAACTGAAGTGGACAGTAAATGGTTGAACCATGAATAAACATTACCATACAATAAGTATTTTAATTTGTATTATACACATTTTTTCACATCTTATTTTGACCTGTTAATCGTTCACAGTAAACCGATGAACGTATGCGTTTTTCCGAACGAGGCGCAAACACAGCCGATGGTTGATTTCTTACTTTTGACGAAGAACGGCGGCGAGGAGAGAAAACCGTAAAACCATGAAAGAGATGTTATTCTCTCAGAGTGAGCAAAGGAGGAGAATCATCGCGAGGGCGGTTCTTCCTTTCAGCTCAGCCGGTGTTCACAGCGTTGAGAACGGCCCACAAACAAGTGGATGAGCTGCGCTTCCGCCAACAACGTCAACAACAACAAAAACCAACAGATGCCCAGACGCACTATCCCCATGGGGACATTCACATCGGCAACAACGGCCCCTGTTGGCCTCTCGCTGCCCTTCTCACCCCCTCAGGTGCTCCTGGTTCCCTCTGGAGGAAGGGGGTGGGTTTTTTGGGGGGGGGAATGGGGGTTATAAATGCCCCCGGCTGTGCACCCATCTACCCCCCCCCCCCCCCCCCCGATCCCCTTTGCCGAGCCTCTTTACGCCCCCCCGCCCCCCACCCTTCAGCTCCCCCGTGGGGCAGGTGACAGCCCTCCACTGTGAAGGGCCGAAGGGAGCCATGACGGATTCCACAGATGGAGCGTGGAAATTGCGGGCAAAGACCTCGGCTCTGTGGAGCAACAAAGAGCCCCCGAGAGTCACAGAGAGAAATATGGGTGAAAAAAAGGGAGAGAGAGAGATGGGGAGACAAAGAGAGAGAGAGAGGGTGAGAAGGAGGGAGGAACGAGAGAGGGAGGAGAAGGTGGTGCTTGTTTAAGGAGGGTGGCGTGCGAAAAAAGTTTGTGTTGGCGAATCAGGAGTTTGCTGTTGTTTTGAAGTGAAAAATGAAGCGTGGCTTTATTTTTTCATACATGCTGACAGACATATTTACCAGCCAGTGTTCTACCCGTCAGCCGGTGCGTTTCCCCTCTTGCTACCATAATCATCTTTATCATTTCTCCCCATTGTCCGTATCTAAACATCAAGCGATGTAGCGATGTGACAAAGCGGGGTAAAACCAACGAGCCCGCCTCAGCCCTCCGTCAATGATCCGACTCGGGATCGTAAGACGACGAGACTCCCGAGGCTCCAGAGGCTCCAGAGGTGCCACTCTGTCGCTTCTTCTGAAAAGCTCTGGAAACCCCGGTAGCAGTCACAACCGATAGGTAATTCCAAAGTGATTAAGGATTTCCCCCCGGCCGCCTCAGCTTTCCCAGGACCCAAATCCCTGTGAAATGCCGAGGAACGTTGCATGCTGCTCTAGTTCGGGGAGGGGAAGGGGAGCGAGGAAGCATTCCTGGCCACCCTCCTCCGTGCAGGAACTGGAGGGGGAGGCTGCAAAAAAAAAAGAAGAAAAAAAAAAGGCCTCATCTCTTGTTTTTCAGCCGTGCCGTCCAAAAACTCCTAAGCTATCCGAAGCGAGCTGAATTCCTTCCCCCGCCATCGAAAACACGAGTCCTGTGAGCGACGTGGGCCTGCCTAACTAGAAAGCTTTTTGTCGCAGCACTGCTGTGAAGTTCCAAAACAGCTGACGAAACGGAGTCTTAGTCCACGGTGGCCATTTTGAAATGTCTTAAAGTGTTAAAGTCTCACACACCGGTAGATAAAGAGCTAGAAATCGACAAGTGCAAAACTGTGATACTCAGCAGAGGCTTAAGGCAATGCCGCCACCCCCCCCCCACACCTTTGAAAATATTTTACTTATTGCCTCCCTCATGCTTGATGTTTCTTTACCAATTTGGCCCTAATGCGTGTTAAGTTGACTCCCACTGCTATTGGTGTTGCAAGGAGAAAACCGCCGAAGGGGGAGAGAGGATCAGTTTCACATGAGGGGCCCTGAGATATTTGGATTCTCTTGTATTTTATTGTTGCATCTGAGGGGGAACTAATACAGTGTTGGTGCACAAAACTTCCCCTACGCTGAGGGGGAATTCATTAAGTGTAACACAAAAAAGACGAAACAAAGTGGGTGCTTTGGCCTTGGTGGACTTGAGACGGGAGCCAGCGGAGTGTTTGAAGTGGTGAGCGGAGAACCGAGCCGATGGAACGCAGCTCACTACAGTGTTGATGCAGATCTGAGGCTGAGACAAAGAGGAGGAACACAAAAGCGGTCACATAAGATCACTGCAGCTCAGCCAGGCCCACCATCACGAGTCAGAAATACAATAATGTGTTTCTTATGTATATTTGTAGGCGGATGTAAAATGGTTAGACAACATTGTAGTTATACTTTGTGTTTTTGTTATCGAGCACTTCTGGTTTGGACAATTTTTTTTGGGCCATTTTCCATTTTTTCTGATATTTAGACGACAAAATCAATTCTTCAAAAATGAATAGGGAATGAAACTTTTTGCACTGAGGGGTTATTTTGTGTGTGTGTATCAGACATTAGGGGATTCAACATATTATTAGCTTGACATTAGACTCTCGTATAATAAGTAATAATTTGTCGTGTTCTAGTTAAGACTTGAATTCTGAGATATCTTTCTTCATCACTGTAAATAAAGAACTCTCTTTTTTCTCACCAAACTGTTTATGCCCCATTTAGACTCTGGACTTGACGACTTCTATCTTGAGACTTGAGACTGACTGTGAGATCTGATTATCACTTCCAGAATATAGCTGCCGCAGAAGTACTGAATACTGAATACTGGTGACGAGACAGAGAGAGGGAAGAAAGAGCGATTTGACAAACTGATTCCCATCTACTCGGTTTTTAGAAAAGCAGACCAGCATTCACCTGACTGAACAGTTTGTCCTTCATCCAGGCAGCCGCTGCTACTGTCCACACACACACACACACACACACACACACACACACACACACACACACACACGCACACACACACACACACACACACACACACACACACACACACACACACACACACACACACACACACACACACACACACACGCTCAAAGAATGGCCCCTGGATCCAAATTAGCCTTTTGTGTGGCTTTTAGTCCCCCTGTGGTGCCCTGGGAATCTCGTCCACTGGGATTATTCCTGAGGCTCAGAATATTCCTTCTGAATGGAGGTCTGTTTGGCCACAAGACCACGAGGGGGACCGATATGCCTTATGGTGCATGTTTGTGTGTGTGTGTGTGTGTAAAGAAAGGAAATAACCCATCAAGTAAACAAAGCAGAGAGCAAATTAGTTGACATTTTCTGAATGTTCCAGCCCTTCTTATCACAATAATCCACCTCCAGCACCATGAGGCGTCTTATAACAGCAGCATGTTTGCTCCTCGACAGAGTTTCAAACGTTAAAAGTTCACGATTTAAAGAGTTAACCTGTAAATCTGCGTGTGTGTATGTGTGGATCAGGAAAAAAACATCAACTTTGCCTGATTAAAAACTCAATGTTTGGGGAAAAATAAAATCCTGTTTTCTTATTTTTCCTTCTCCTTTTGTTTTGAGCAGCGAGTCACTCCGACGAGGGTTCGGACGTGGAGTCGGAGCCCGATCTGCCGCTTAAGAGGAAACAGCGGCGCAGTCGGACCACCTTCACGGCGGAGCAGTTGGAGGAGCTGGAGAGGGCCTTCGAGAGGACCCACTACCCCGACATCTACACCAGGGAGGAGCTCGCCCAGAGGGCCAAACTCACCGAGGCCAGGGTCCAGGTACGTGGACGACGCATCAACACCACGCGCACTGACATTTAAGAACTGCAGAGAGTGAAAAGCAGATTCGTAGCTCGTGAAACACAGGAATTCCCATGATGGGTTTGCGAAAAATGTTTTTATAAGCTCGAGGGTTGTGAGTTCGACCTCAGCTTCACGAGGAACCATGAAATCCTTCAACAGGAGTGAACGTGTTTACAAGACGGCAGCTCACACTTTCACTGGCTGACCTGACACACCAGCATGCACTTAATGACCCATCACTCACATCCCTCACACACACACACACACACACACACACACTCACACACACACTTTTACACCTCATGGTTTTATACACACTCCGACCGTTTAAAGGCAACCTGCTGATCTGTTTGCGGCACACAACCGCATAAAAACACACTCACACACACACACACACACACACACACACACACACACACACACACACACACACACACACACACACACAGACACACACACACACTGTCTGATCGAACGTCGTCATCGTCGTCCCTCTAGGTTTGGTTCAGCAACAGGCGGGCGAGGTGGAGGAAGCAAGCGGGAGCCAGTCAGCTGATGGCGTTTAATCACCTGATCCCAGGAGGGTTCCCACCTTCAGCCATGTCCAGCATCGGCTACCAACTCTCTGACAGCCCCTACCCCCCCTCATCGTTAGCACAAGGTAAGAGACGGGACTCGCTGCTGCAATAATGCGGTTCAGAGTGTTCATTCTAATAATAAACTACATGTGAGGGGAGGGGGAATGAGAGAAATCATCTCGTTTTCAAAAAAGTCTCGAGCCAAAATCTAGCCGAGAGACATGTCATCATTTATTTAAGATTAAAAAAATATGTTGTATTTACAAAGTACAAAACTTTTCTGATGGCTTTTATTTTGAGGCGCTTTTTTGAAATCCATAATTTTATATTTAAAATAAGTATATTTTGACAGAATTATTGCTATTTCCTGCCTAACTATTCTTTATTTGTTGAAATGTTTTGTTGGAATTGTTTACGGTAATTTAAATCACCTTCATGAGAAATAATTTTTATATAAAAACTTAAACACTTCTGAACATTTACTCTTCATACATTACGAACAGACGTGTTTTTAAATGTACGTTTATTTAGAATCCAGCAGTTTTGCTTCGACTTAAGTGAAAATGAAACACAGGAACAACACCTCTGCTAGAGTGGGACGCTTTGGTTTTAATTGCACTTTCCCTGATCCAGGTTCCAGCAGCCTACCAGTTATGTTTTGCAACTTTTTAACTGACTTTTCTCCGCGATGCCTTCCGTAGTGTCGGAGCCCCCCAGCACGTTGCATCGGCCCCAGCCCCTCCCTCCGTCCTCGGGCCACCAGGCCGGCGGCGGCGGAGGGCAGGTGGAAGGAGGCTCTCCCTACTGCCTTGCCTCCGGACGCCACTCCTTCTCAGGCTACTCGGACAGCTTTGTGAGCGCCGGAGGACCGGCCAACCCCATGAACCCCGCCCTCGGAAACGGACTCTCCCCACAGGTGGGACCACGGTGTTTGAGCAGCTTAAAGTCCGGCATTGAGTATTTAATAGATTAATATAATTAAACTCTGCTTTTCAAAGGAAATCTGTTGAGACAAGTTGATTTGATTCCATATAAATACTAATAATCTGAAACACAAGCACTGCTTTGTGTTTTTTGTGCATGTATTAGTTTGACAGGAGTAAGACGTGTGTGTTTGACTCGTGCCTCCAGAGCCTGAGATAGTTTTACTTCCACGGATATCACAGCCGAGCTTCAAATTAGATTTGAACATGATTTTCAAAGCACACGATCTCCCGTCAGACACACAGCCGCACACTAAACACAGAGAGCTCTAAAAAGTCAAACACTCTTCTCAAGTAATATTTCGCCCACGTGTCAAAGACGCTTACCGATTCATCCCCTCGCCTTATGAACTATACGCTCTGCGATCGCCCCTCGGCTGTACTGGAGGATCGCCGTCTGAAGGGGCGGGGGGAGGGGAGTAGGATGACTCTAGAAGGACAGAGGACACTTGAGTGTGTGACAAATGAGAAGTGAAAAGACAATTACAGCCAATTATCCAGGCATGAAGTCCCAAGGTCTCCGCACCTAGACAGAGGGTACAGCAGAGGAGACGGAGGAGTCAGAGACCCTAACGGGCAGAAAATGAGATTTCAGCCCCGGCTCGGTCCGACTCCTCAAGAGAACGGGCCGCCGCCGCCGCCGCCGCCGCCGCCGCCGCCGCCGCCGCCGCCGCCGCCGCCGCCGCCGCCGCCGCCGCCGCCGCCGCCGCCGCCGCCGCCGCCGCCGCCGCCGCCGCCGCCGCCGCCGCCGCCGCCGCCGCCGCCGCCGCCGCCGCCGCCGCCGCCGCCGCCGCCGCCGCCGCCGCCGCCGCCGCCGCCGTGTGAGGACGGAGACGAGCTAGCTCGCACGAACACCCTCACCCTCACGCTCCTCATTTCAGGGACACACACGTACGCACTGTCGATAATCGATCACCTCCGTGACGTTTCGAGGATCAGTTAAGGATTTTGCGACATCTTTTACTCAAATAGTACACGACATGGTTGAGCAGCACGGCTAAGTCAGCTCCTCAGCCTTCTCTTTCGATTGGAAGATTGATTGCTGTACTTTTTTAAATTATTATTTCCAATACAGAAGCAACAAGCACTTTTTTATTTGCAAATAAGTTCACACTATTTTTAGATTTTTGGCCATTTTCTTGTATGTGTTTGGGACAATAAGTGTGCGTCGTGACAGGAAGTTCTTCCTCTCAAACAATACTTTGTGCAGAGTTGGTCCTCGTGCTTTTATGTTTGCACACTGAACATGCTTTCAAACATGCTGCTGCATGCACACAACAGGAACTAACCACGTAGGCGGCTAGACGTATACGTGCACAAACGGGGCTCCGTGCCGTGCAGCCCCGAGGGAAGCGTCTCGTGATTGCATTCTCAAAATGTTTGCCTCGACATTCCTCCACCAGAAAGCTCTAAAGTTCTACTTTATCTGTCTATATTTCGTACAGAGGGGGAAGGAATGTCTTGTCTCAAGATGTTTCGCCCCAACCGTCCCGACATTCTTCCCATGCTAAGTCCTGGACGCACTGATTCAGGGCCGCGGGCGACGGCAAGAGGTCCAATATGAAAGAGTCTGGATGGGCCGGCCAGCAGGCATGTCATGAGGCAGGGAGAGAGGCTCGGGAGAGAGAGGGACGATGGGTATCGGCTAAAGAGAGGCAAACAGACACCAACCTAGAATCTGTTACTTTTAAAGAGCATGCCTCCCCTTCTGTGGCTTATTTCAGCCAAAGTGTGTCCTCACTTTCTCTCTGTTTGATCCAAACCCTCCAAACGCAGGTTCATGTCTTCAGGAAAACGTTACCCGGCACGAGAGGAAACACAAACTCCCCTCTCCAAATCAACATGGACTCCTCCATTCACCTCCCCTACTTGGGAAATGATTTAAGCAGGACCATATGTACGTGTGGATGTGGAATAATATGTCACTTAGAGGACCCAAAGAGCAGCGTACCTGCTTCTTATTAGGACAACTGGAGGAGCCTTGAGGCCTTCGCTCTGTTGAGAAGGGAGGCGGGACACGATGCATTTAGAGGTAGCAGATTCAGTTAAGAGTTACTTTCATAAGTAATAAAGCCGGTCTTGATTTCTTATTAACGGTTTGCTGAGGACTTTGAATGTGGACAGGTAAAGTCAGAGAGCATTGAAGGGGGGGGGGGGGGGGGGAGGTCGGCGGTAAGTCTGTTTTTGAAAACCAGTTGAAACACTTTCCCCCGCGGGCTCTTTTCCGTCCTTTGCTGGCCAACGAATATTCCCCCAAATTTGATTATCTGGTCGCTAATAAAGACCAGGTCAAGAGCTAGCGGCTTTCTAGAACTGCTAAAATCGACTCTATCACGCAGACCTTTCTCCTTTGTGTTATCTTTGCCGGCATATCTCTCGCCGAGATAAGTCGTTATCTTGCGCCACGGGTTTTTTGTTGGAGCGGTGTCAAAAGGGAATTTTAGAGTAAGTGGAACCACGGGTCTGAGACAAATTGCTTAATTCTTCCTCTCTGGTGCTATCTCTGTCTGGAAACGGGCTCTTTTGATGTCTGCGACGGGGGGATTTCCTATGTGTGCTTGACTCGGCGTCTGTGTTGATACATTTTGCCCCCTCCCAGTGCTTGTAGACGAAAAATGAGAGCTATTTAATACGTTGTAAGGCCTTGTCCGAATCTAAAAACACAACAGAGAACATCCCCATTTTCTTTGCAGGCTAGGTTTTGGGTCGGGGCCGATCACTGATTCAAAAAAATAAATAATCCACATAATTCCATCGATAAAGTCTCCATGAGCAAACATAGAGAAGGGGATGAACCCAGTGTGTTCTGCTCATGTTCAACTCAAGTTAACCGTATTAGTCTGACTGACATTAGAGCCGCTCACAGCTGAACGCTCTCCTTCATTCCTTCTCTCTCTCCCTCCCATCAGGTGATGGGTCTGCTGAACCCGGGCGGCGTGCCGCACCAGCCCCAAAGCGACTACGCCATCTCCCCGCTGACGGGTGGCCTGGAGCCCCCCGCCGGCATGGCCACCAGCTGCAGCCAGCGCATGGACCACATCAAGGGCCTGGAGGGCCTCACCAGCGTTCCCTCCATGTCGGCCCTGCCCTCCCTGCCCAGCTCCCAGTCCTACTGCCCCGCCTCCTACAGCTCACCGGGCTACACCGTCGACCACGTGGCGTCCTACCAGTACGGCCAGTACGGACAAAGTAAGGTCAATAGACTCCGCCTTTTTATTCTCACCTTTTGCTTCCACATCCACACCTGCAGGAACCAATTTAAAATGCATACCGTTTACTCATTTACTAAAATAAAAAAACAATCAAGAGCTTCACAGAGCTGTTAATGAAAGAGAATGAGCTTCAGCTATATCGGGTGCAATAAATGTATCGTGCATTGTCCCTACAATTAATGTAGTAATTTAATTATTAAATACATAAACCATGTTCTGGTTGGTCAAGGTGGAGCAAATTTAATTACGATTTTTGAACGATTTTTTTGTGGGCATTTCATGCTTTTATTTGATATTGAGAGCGGAGAGAGAGAGAGAGAGAGAGAGAGAGAGAGAGAGAGAGAGAGAGAGAGAGAGAGAGAGAGAGAGAGAGAGAGAGAGAGAGAGAGAGAGAGAGAGAGACTGGAAATGTGGCGAAAGCGACAAATGTTTCCGGCCCGACCATTTGCTGCTCAGGTCATTTTGCAACCTGACCGATCGGCTGCTGTTTTAACCACCGTGTAAACTCTCGGGTAGTTTAATCTAAAACAATGCGTCATATTTTATGAGCTCATCATATGTTTTGTGTGTAAAAATCGTCATTTACTAATAAATGGTAGCTGTAGCTCTCGAATAAGTCAAAGTACAGTCAGTAAATACAGCACAATTTTATAAAGTACAATATTTTCCTCCAAAATGTAGCAGAGTAGAAGTATGAAGTAGCATGAAACAGAAATACTTTGGTCAAGCCAAGTACTTTAAAATTGTACTCACCAAGTAAACCACTGTCAGCTGCCCCGATTCACACGTAGTTTATAATCTTCAGGTGATGCTTGACATCAAAGAATGCGACACATTTTCCTGACATGAAAACTTGAATCACATTGAACGTTGAAGGGCTGATGAGCTTCATGTATTTCTGTCTGAGAGCGTTTGAGATCGGATAAATGACATTTTCAGTCGTTTCAAAGTTCTTCATGCTAAATGTAGTTTGAACAAACTAAATGGGAATAAAGCGGTGGAAACACTGACGCAGCATGACGGTGTGAAGATGACTGGGAGTCAGTGATGATTAGCATGTTTTGTTGTGATGAGTTTTACAAAGCGCTTGCTTCTGCGGCTCTTCGCAGTTGCTGAAATGTTGAATGTAACTTGTGTTACATATTTGTGGATATCCTGGTTTCAGGGCTTCAAACAACAAAGCCAAAGGATTGTTTTTTTTTTTTTAAATATATGACCGTAAGCAATTGGAAGAGTTTTCCAATTTCAGATGAAAATTTGAGTCCACCGATACAGTGTATGTTCTGCTATTCAGACACGTAACTTGTAACCGCACAATTCCTCGCTTTGATTCCAGGGATGGGGAAGAAAAAGAAGCACAACACAGGTTGCTGCAGGTTCTGCTTGTTAAAGGCAGCTGACATTTCTTCGCGGGGTCCAATCATGCAGTCTCGAGTGTTGGGGTTAATTGTGCGGATCTGATTCCATCTATGAAGCGATCAGCCCGGCGCTGATACAGAAATCTGCGGTTAGGCAGGCGGCAGAGTCGGCTCCCATCAGGGTGAGGAGTAGCTCCGGCGGTGACTGCTGGCCCTCCTCGGACTGTTAGGGAAACCTACCTGTCCAGCAGCGGGAGTCACTTCACATTACCGTCACCTGAAGGGTTGAAATCAACTTCAAACAAGCTTTGGAGGGCAACGTCGTTCTCCGTCACAGCGTGATTACAGCGGGGGGGGGGGTTGACCAATCAGGTTCATCCACTGACCTTGTGGCGACCTGGACACAAAACCCGGGGCCCTTCAAAGACAGCGTGGCGGCGGCGGCCCGGCGAGTCTGACTGCGTGTAGCTCCGCGTGTATCGAATGAATATCTGACTTAATATCCGAGAGCGGCGAAACGTCTAATGAAATATCTCGGTCGGATATCTCAAAGTGAACAGAATAAAGAATTAGGACGACACACGTGGAAAAGCCTCTGGCATGTGGCACCGTGCACGTACACACACACACACACACACACAAGCTGAAAGGCAGCCACCAGGACAGCACGCGCACCCACGTACACCTCCGCAGCGTTACAAGCGCCCAGCGCTCCATCTTGATGTGATTAATCAGTGCGACTGGATAGCCGGTGTGCGGTTGGGTTTGGAGCTGCAGAGGAAAGGTCCTTTCTGGGGGTGGACGGATCCTAATAGCCTCTGGCAGGGCAGGCGATTAGAAACAGGTGCTAGGACTGAGGTCAGCTGGGGAAGCAGTGGTGGAGGCCGCTGCTCCAGGGTTCCAGTGGAAGCGGCCCGCGCACGACATGTAGCTCTCCACTGGACCGCCTCTCGGAAACTACAGCGGTAATCCACCAAATACTTGTTTTGCTTTTATTTAGGCAACGTCTCTGTTGCTAAGCGGGCCGTGTTTTCTTCGTGTTTTGTTGTTGCGCGGCACGTTTTGCAGCGGTTACCCGTCAGTCCTGAATCTTTCCGTTTGGATTTTCTGGCGTTTCTTTACCTGTTCCGGCACGGTCACGTCTTCCTGGAACGGAGACGATAAGACACGTCACTTCCTGTGTGTCGGAGCAAATATCTGCAACCACAATGCACGCTAGAGTAAAAATAGTTTATAGATCTGTTTGGGGCCTTCTTTATCCGCTCAAAAGACGTTTTCTACTTGCTCATAACCATGATCTTTTGAAGTGATGACATGTTTACACGTAGCTTCTCTTTTGGGTCTCCAGACTCCGGCTGTAAAACACGGTTTAACACAAAACAATCGATCTTCATCTCCTCTGTATCTGTGATCGGTGTCACCGAAACAACAAAAGGCATATTTGTTCATGCATATAACATAAAACATGGCACATTGTATTTTTTGGTAATTTCCATATTTTGTCACCTTCATCAAAAATGCAAGAAAAGTGTGAGAGAAAATAAAGTTGTACCACTTCAAACCTTTTCTATAAATTGAGTTTTAATCAATGCATTTAAAATGTATAGAAATATTAGATGATGGTATTTTTAAATTGTACTTATTTACTACATAGATGCACAGAATGTACATTATTCAGAAACCCATTGCTAGCAGCGTAGAGGAAGCTTTAAAGCAGCCTTCAGCCACGTCAGGAAATAACATTTAAGTCAACACTGAACTGAATACATGAACGATAACAAGTCCACATTTATAAAACATTTTAGAGACTTTTTCGCCGTCAGGTTAAACATTTCTTGGGGGCGGGACTTGAGTATTATGTATCACTCAGCACTAGCATGCATAATTATGTCCCTTTTATCATACTCTGGTTATAAGATTCTGAGCTTCTGAGTGTGAAAAAAAAGCTCGTCTTTGACCTTACACCCCGAACCACTGTTAGCACATGCTATGCTAACAATAGCCATATGTGAGGGGAATGTCATGCTAAAACATGTGTCCAAAATTTATTGCGGCTATATATCTCTTTTATCATCTCTACATTTTCTTTTGGGAAATCCCTTTTCACTGACAATTGAATAACTGTTTCATCCCTTCTTCTTCTTCTTCTTCTTCTTCTTCTTCTTCTTCTTCTTCTTCTTCTTCTTCTTCTTCTTCTTCTTCTTCTTCTTCTTCTTCTTCTTCTTTTGTTTTACAGATGCCCTTTCTTATCTGAGGCCTGAGATCTCCTGATCGTGAGCTTCGGACTTGGCAGAGGGACATTTTGCTTGTACAGCGAAGGAAATGTTTTACGATCTGGACCAAATTAAATTTTGCTACCATTTACCGGGACACATTCTCTCCTCTGCAGGACATTTTTATTATTAATTCTTGTTGGAGAAATGGACAAAAAAAGAAAAAGAAGGGACCACAAGAAGGAATATCAGACCAAAAAACTTTCCACTGACTGTGAAGAAAAAGCTGTTGTTCGACTGTGAACGCTGCATCGGCGTTCTGTAGATGAACGGCAGAGACGTCAGCGCTTACTGAGGTTGGAGCAGCGGAGCTCTGACCATCTACAGGCTCCTCCACGGACCAAGACACCATCCGTGGACTCTCGCGGGTCTTTGTGAGGACAGCGAACCCAAATCTCTTTCGTCATAATCTGCCAGCCTTGGAAAATGTTTACATATCTTCGGGCCACATGAGTACATATGAAATTCCCATGTATCCCCAAGTTGTATCTGCTGAAAGGGGAAAAAGAAAAAGGCTTTGTTGATTTTGTTTGATTTTTGCATTTATTTGAGATCTCCGCATCTCACGCTTGGAGAGAAATTCCAGAGACGGAGAAAACAAAGGTGAGCATGAGAATCTGTGCGGTTTTATTGCATCAGAAACTCTTAATGTACACCACAGCTGTACTGCAGCGAAGGTTCATTCAAACATTCCTCCCCCCCCCCCCTCTCTCGATCCTCTCGCCTTTCTCCCTCTGTCTCATTGATGTTTCGGACAGTGAGGCAGGAGGGATCTCGGTCCTTTTGTAGTTTTAGAGAGCGACTCGGTGGAGGTCAGGGGGTGACTTTAGGGAAAGTGACAGATGAGAGAGCAGTAGAGGAGGGCGGCGGAGAAGTGGCTTTAGAGGAAGGGGGGAGGGGGGTGATCGATCACAGGGGTTAAAAACCCTTTAAAGATCCTCTCCAAGCCACCAGGTCACAAGTCACGACCGAGAGAGTTTTAGACTAAAGACAGCCATTCTGCCAGCTGACCAGAAGTGCAATATCATGTATCTTTAGAGTCGACCTCACCATTAAAACAACAAAAAAAAGGTCCAACGAAACACTTTGGATTCATTCTCTGGAACTAGTTTGGGACAAAAAGGAACAACACATGTGCCTTTGAAGGCTCTTGGGTCCAAGACAAATATGAAACATTGCTAATCCTGCTGTCAAAGCACACCGCGGACCACATTTGTAAGGACTTAAGTCAGTGTGGTGTCACGAGGAAAAGATCGAAATCAAGGGAAATGCCAATGTAAACAGAAAATAACCAGGAATGACGAAGCCAAAACCGTACTTTATCTTTCATTTCTTTTTTTCTGTTTTTCCGTTTTGCATATGCTATATATAATAATAATTAGGTTTCATTCTGGACATATTTATTGTCTCAAAATGTTCTGTATGTCGACGGTGTCGTAAAAAAAGAAAACAAAATCCCCCACAATGTACAAGTGAGTGGTAATACTTTCTCCGCCAAACTACGAGGGCCTTCACCAGCGCTCTGGTTTTGTTCGTCCGTCTGTCTGTTAGAGTGAAACAGTCCTTTCATTCCTTTGATATATTTTTTTGTGTTATTTGACAAAGCGATATGACATAACGTCACGTGTACAAGCGCATTATCACGACTATTTATAATAAAATAAAAAACGTCTGAAAATAGCTGCCTCTGCTGTCTCATTCTTTGTTGTTGTTGTTCATCTGGTGGTTAATTACTGAATAGAGTCTTTGTGTGTGTTTGTTGTTTTTGCCACGACACGAGAAAAAAGAATGCGATTGACTCTAGAACAGGGGTGTGAAACTCATCTCCACTCTGGGCCACATCAGCATCACGGTCCCTCAAAGGGCCGGTTGTAACTGTAAGACTGTAGAACTAACTTCTCCCCAACATGTTGTTAAATAACTCTCTCTGCATTTGATTATTGTTTATTCAAGTGTAAACATATTGTACATGCAGTTATATCAATGAAAAATGATATTTAAACACATTTCTGTTATTGTAACATAAATCGTTTTAATTGAGGGTTAAGAAACCCACATTACTCTATCAAAGATCAAACTATTAAAGAAAATAACAAAGACAAATATCAAACACGAGTTATGACATTAACTTTGTTCAAAGCTGTTTGTTCACCTCTCTGCATCACTAATGTTCCTCCCTGTCGTCGTCCTGTGCATGCAGCTTCATCCAAGAGCTGCTCACTGAGAGTCAGGTCTGATGAACATGGATAGATGATGTATCCGTGTTGTCTGTGCTTTCATCAGCAGTTCATTAGAAACACAAGTACCTGCTCGTCTCTTAGCTAGCTGTGTTGTTAGATTGCTGCTAGTTCATCAACTCGGTCTGCGATGGTGTTTCTTCACAAACTGACATTTGTAAAAGTCTGTATCTGGTCGGAGCTCTGCTCACATCCTTCAGCATGCACTGGGCTGTAGCTGTGTAAATATATTCTGCTGTGATTGCAGTCTGCCTTTTAATTCTTGGACAGTTTGATGTTTTTCTTGGAGGGTAAATTTAGCTCCGTGTTTGGTGTCAAAATGCCGACGTGAATTGTATCCTTCATCACCGACACGCCTCATAACACAGAAGACAGACACGTTGTTCTCCTTGAAGCACAAACATGTATTCGCTTTCACATCTTTCATTACATTTTCTTCCCTCTGCATCAATTTTTCTCTTCGTGGACATTTTGGGATTATTTGTGGATCTTTTTCAATCGTTTCAAACCACTTTACGGGCTGTTGCCTCTCCTGTCCACCTGTTGTGATAGTTTTAATGTCGGTACACAGACAACATGCTATCTCATAATTTCAACTTTCTATCTCATAATTTCGACCATGGGGATACTTTTATTTTCAAGTCTAACTAAATTATTTTTCCAAAAAAAGAAATAAAAAAATAATTCTTTTTTTTTTTTTGCTGGCGGATTCGCGGGCCACATAAAATGACGTGGCGGGTCGGATTCGGCCCGCGGGCCTTGAGTTTGACACATGTGCTCTAGAAGAATACCACGAGCACTCGGAGACAAATGTGTACTTTCCGAAGGCGTTCATGAACCCTCCAACCAAAAATAGGCCCGGACGAATCGGGATCACCAGACCTTCGTTTTGACACTGAACACAACAGGCTTTCCTCACAGACGGCTGTAAATGCTCCAACATCTGCATTGGTGTGTATTAATACCCCCCACCCCCACGCCCACTACTGTAACAAACTGACTTTTGTTTAACAACCTCTGCAATGAAGAAGCCTTAAAGCGTTTTTGGACAAACGGCAACCCTCCAAATAAACCTCTGCAACCCATCCAGCCTGCTTGCACACACAGGGCCCACTCTGTGTGTGTGTTTGTGCACCACACGCATTCATTATGTTCATGTTCACATATAGTTTCTGTCTGTGTGTGTGTGTGTGTTCGTGCAGCCTGAGGGTATTGAGCCTAATTATAACATTCTTCTGATTAATCGTGTCTGCTTACAGGCCTCGGAGGGGCGGGGCCACGCGCTCTATAAATAAAGTCTAAGTCAATAACAACGTCAAGGATCACTCATAGTCTTGTCAGCTCTGTTTGCTAAGCCCCAATAATTCAGCCAATGAGAGGACACAGAGACACACGCGCCAGCAAACACACACACACACACACACACACACTGGAAAAGTACAAGCAGAGTGGCGCTCTAATCACCTGCGGCGCTCACAAACACTCCTGCGGATACACACTTACAGGCGTGCAGATGTGAACACACTGCATGTAGGTACATTTGGACACACACACGCACACGCACACACGCACACTCACACACTGTTTGCTTTCTTAATCAGTCCATACCATTAAAGATGAAGACAAATCACACCTGTGAAATTCCAAAGCTCAGACATTACTTTTATTAATGAACCCTCCCCGGCACTGAAAAGAGTATTATTTCTTTAACACGCCCCAGAGTGAGATAAATGGAACTATTTTAATGGCATTTCATACCGTCAGATCATGACAGATTTTTGGATTGTCGGACCCTCGTCTGGCAGCTCCACACACATGGCTGTATTCAAATAAATCCAAATTAAACAAGCAGCCTTTATTCTTCAGAAGATATGTACGTAAGATTCACCCCAAAAGATGGAAATAAAAAAACATATATGTTCCAAAAACAAAGATAAGCCACTGGCCACGTGTGCGTGTTAGTCTTACAAATGTGTTTGACTTTTTCTTCAACTTTTTTGTACACAAAATAGTCTCGTCTCTCCGAGCTCCTTGACAGCCTTTAAGTTCACACCTTGTTGGCTCTTTGCTACAATATCGTTACTCATCAAGCCGTTAATTCATTAAACGTTCTGCAAAGTGTGAGGCGATGGTTTTAAAGACTCTCCCGCTGAGACAAATATGCTCCTGCTGTGCTCGTATAGACTTCTGAGTGAAATGAATGTAGTAAAGTGGAGGAAGTAAAAACATTTCCAACGTAAAACCCCCCCATAACACACACACACACACACACTGAGGGAAACACACGTGTAGCGTTGTATAAGCATGTGATCCAGTAACTTTAGACAGCCCCCTGGGTTAAAGAATTTGTTTTTTTCTTCGGTGTTGTGATCTAACATGACCTCCAGATCACGCCAGCAGCTGCTTCTGTCATTCTCAACACGTTACATGTGTTTGAACCCTTTCCCCGATCGACTACGTCTGCATGCGACTATTTGTTTGGGTGCACTCAGTAGATAACGTGAAAAGAATAGTTTGGAGAGAAACCCGTTGATTGGCGTAGAAGGTGTTTTCGGTTTGAATCGGATCACCGGCTGGCTGGTGTTTGCATGTTCTACCCGTGTCGGTGAGTGTTTGCCCCAGATGTTCAGGTTTCCCTCTACTGACCAAAAACAGGAAAAATGGAAAAACAAGCTTGATGATTGTGAACGTGTCCGTCTACATGTGGGCCCTAAACACAATGAGCAGTCAAAAACACAAAGAATATGGATGAATACACTTTTGAAAATACTTATTATCTATGATGTATATAGTACACATCTTTTATTGCATTTGTTGAAGCAAAAAATGTGAATTTGCATGCGCAACCCATCATAGTTGTCAGATAAATATCAAAACATACAGAACCCAGTTAATACCCAATCACCATAAGTCCAGTATTTCTTGGCGTTTAGTGAGGTACCGATATGATTATTGACCTTAGACTTCCTCAACTACAGATGTTTTCATGCACCATTTTTTTGCACTTTACCTTATTATCAACATACGCTGCTGCATAACTTTGACATGTGCCACCCATCAAAACATCCCATCTTCTTCTTTCTGCACACAGGAGGTAACCAGGTGGAAGGAAGCGTTCTTGCTCTTTTTTTCGGGGTGTCTCCTGCATACCCCCGGCATGCCGTGCAATCCCTGTACACACACTTAACCCCTGACACTCCCCGGCATTCACACAGTCTGTCATCACAGGTCCCTGGCTGCTGCTGACCTGAGCACCAACACATGCTGGGGACAACTTAACCTCTGGACCTCCAGACGGAAAAACACATCGACAGAGGAGAGGGAAGGCATCTGAGCAGGAGGGGGGGAATCAGTGTGTGTGTGTGTGTGTGTGTGTGTGAGAGACTGGCAGGCAGCCAACAGATGATACTCAACTGTAAAGTGACACATTATTGCTCTCATTTGTTAAATGTCTCGTCTCCGTCGATACGATATATCTCTTTTGTCATGTGAAAACATTCTACATATATATACATTTCACTTACATGGCTTTCTTAAGATTGACTTTACCACACCCTTTCAGAATTTATAAGAAGTGAAGAAAAAACAACAACATTGTGGTTGAATTACAATCAGTCTGATTGAGGAAGAAGTTTGACATTAAGGGTTTTCCATCCGGTAAGTTTGATGTTGTATTTTCTTCCCCTGTTTGTTCTTTCTCCAGACTTTGAGTGGAAACGTCCTCGAATTCCGATATATTCATTGCTTCCCCGTGGGTATCAACGAAGCGTCATTATGATTTAGCCGTATCTTTAATTTGAACGAAAAGAGGCACAAAGAGAAATATTGTGAGAGAAATTGTTTACCAGACTCGTCCACGCTCGGCCCCTTGAGAGAAACAGAACCAGTCAAACTTCACTTTTATTGAGAAATAAGAAAGAAAACATGTATTTATTCCCACTTCTCCACTGTCAGCATGCTCCAAGATGCTCTGGTGCACTTTTATTAGCTGACCTTTAGGCTACTTGGGGTCAGCAGAAACAAGCTTGTCATCAAACAGCATTCTTCGTTTCTCTGGACACCTGAAAGTAACATTCCCTCTCATTTAGCTTAGCTTGTGCTGTCTTTAGCTGCTAAATGCTAATATATTACCCATCTAGTCGCTAACGTACAGTCCGTCTGCTGTTTGCTGCTGAGCAGATAGTGTACAGTTTGTATGGATTAAACAAGCAAGGCATAATATGTTCATTACTTTAGAATTAGTCTTTGGAAAGAGCCAGGCTAGCTTTCTCCCCTGGTTTCCAGTCATTATGCTAAGCTAAGCTAACCAGCTGCGGGTTGTAGCTTCACATTGAACAAACACGCGTGTGTGTGTGTGGTGTCGCTCTTCTCGTCTTACACTTGGCAAGAAAGTGAATAGGCTGAAAATTGGAATGATTCTTTTGATATGAAATCATAGCCACTTTAAATCCACCACTTTGTTTTCAAACTGTTCTGCTGGAAGCTGTAAATGAAGCCATATTGGCAAAGCTGTGAATGTTTGGAACATGCTGCACATTGATGGACAGTTCCGAAGCGGTTTTCAAAGATGTTTTGATACCTTTATTTTCTCCATCATGAAAACTTGGAGCCGATTTGCCACGACCTGAGTCCAAGCTGACCACAGCTGCAGACCTTCTTACAGCCATCTTCAAGCCAACGCTGGGTGAGTGTTTGATACTCGAATGACAGATTTTGCGTGGAGGATCACTTTGAGGGTGGGCCTAATCCGCTTGCAGCCAAGAGAGACTGTTTTGACAGCGGTGGAGCCGGGCAATAAATCAGGACTGGCTTGATTCAGTATTTATGGAATCACATGATGAGAGGGAAATTACACGAGGGAAGGAGAGCGAGCATTGCAGACAACAATATGTACAGTGTTTTTTTGTGTAGCCTTCAGTGTGTGCATTCTAGCTTGCATCTCTGCGAAGGCGAAAAGACAACTGGCCGACGGTGATGCAGATCGGAGGGAAAGGGGCTGGAGGAATGGCATCAGACGGGATTTTCACAACAAAAGCAACAAAAGCAACGTGACTGCATCAATACGAGCGTTGTGCCGCTCTTCAGCATTGCTTTTAGGGGCTTACTTGACCGAGAGAAAAACGAGAGAAAAATAAATCAGGTCTGAAACTGTCAGAGGGTGAAACGGTGACTCCGGGGGCCTCCTGTGTGCAGTGTCAATATCGTGATAGTGATGCAATAACATGCCACAAACTATTTTTGATGTGACGAGGTGATGATATGGAGCATTGATTGCATGCACAAACAGAAAAGCACCGGAAACGGTAGAAGTTAAAACAGACTTCCTGGCAGGGATTATTTTCTTTCTAATCTTTCCCGACAGTCATCTGGACCAACACGGAGACATATGTCCGCAAAACCCTGCTCATGTGGACTTTTTTTTTTTTTTTTAAACCCATGCCTTCTACTTATAGACTTTTTCGCTTTGCTTATTAAAAGAAAAATCTGAAACAAATCGTACCTGTTTTTCTACTCCATGTCCCGCTCATAATAGCCATCCAGTAGCCAGTTTGTCCTTTTCTGTTGGTAGGCCTTTTAATGGGAATAAAAGTGTCTGGGTCACGGGAAGCGATGCATTTTATGTTTAGGATTTGTTTGTATTTCATGATGAGTAACAGTCACTGTGAGCAAACTGCATTGGAGGAAAAAAAGCAAATACAAAACAAAGGCATGTGTGTTGTGTTGCAGCGTGGAATGTTGATGGAAAGAAATCGTTTTACATTGTGGGAAATGCACTTTCTTGCCAAAATCTCACGTCTAAACACTGAATATGTAGGAACAGTCAAAAGCTTAGCTTAGCGTAGCATAAAGACTGGTAACGGCTTTCCCGGAGATGACAAAATCGGTCTACAAGCACAGGATGGTCTCATCCAGCGTTCATATCACACGTAAATGCACGGTAAACATCCCACAAAATGATTTTGTATGTTATCACGTAATCATGAACAACACAGGGCAGGTGGGAGGTGGATGGTGTCCGACACCCATCCTCCATCCAGGAGACCGCTGCTCGTTCCCCGCGTGAAACGAGAAGTCAACGCTGATTTATTCGTTTATTTAAGCCTAAACAAAAAAATTGCTGTAATAATGTAAAAGAATACAGTATTTTACCGTCAGCATTTTCACCAGCAAGATACCGTTCAATTTACAGTATCTCGGCTATATCGGAGAAATAAAGTAACTTATTGAAATCAAAATGTCCAGTAATTTGTCAGAGGTAAGCAATAATTAAACAAAACACTTGAGACCAAGCATTATGACTCCCAGAATGCATTGCTTTCACATCAGTATACAGTAGAAGCAAAAAAAGAAAGTTCTTTCCCACAGTACAAGTGAAGCTGTTGAACCAGTGTGCCTCTCTGTGTCCTACGGGCCGGGACTGTCACACGAATGACATGAATCCGATCCAGTTGTCAACATGCGCTCACAATTCATGCTATTTATTTGAATTTGTCTTGTCAGGAACTCTGCAGCGTTGCTGTATGATTGACAGGCCAGCGCATATCTGAGACCTCACGAGTGCCTCGTGGGTGCAGATCGTGCAACATAATCGCCTGCGAGTTGCACAGCCAACACGACGAGGTTTGGCCGAGAGTCTGAGGACAAACTGGCAAACCCTGTACTTGCAGCTGCGTCACGTTGGCGAGTGTGAAAGCCGAAAAGACAAGAGAGTGAGTGATCAAGATGCGGAGCGATTTAAGGGGAAGAGAAAGTAAAATACAACATCGAGGAGAAAGTTTGGTTGTAATTTGCACACACATTCGTCCATCAGGGCGTGGCACAGAGGGATTGTGACGTTTGAGGTGACATTTGTAATCTCCGAGAGAACGCAAAGTTGGCTTTGCAGAGTAAACACATCGAGGACAAGCAGGGATTTCGTGAAGCAGATTGACAGAAGCAAATGTCAACGATGGCCAACATTTCTTTGGAGGGAACTAGCCATACTCTGAGAAAATATAGCGTCTCCGCAGAGCTTGTTTTGCCGGATGGGAGAGCGGTGGGAGGTATGCGGACTGTTTTTTGGAGAGGTATGTGATGTAAAACGGTGGAAGTGGGATAGCAGCTGACGCTGTCCAGCGCCCATGAATCAGGCTGAGGCACCGTGAAGCAGCGGCCCTCATAGGAGCCAGATGGGCCCTTGGCTCAACACTGGCAGGGATGAAGGAACACACACACACACACACACACACACACACACACACAGAGGCAGGATGGGAACAAACAGGCTCTTATGTGCACTGCAGATACAAAGTTGAAAATGTGGGTGAAAGCCACACACACATTTTATATAAAACAGTTAAGATTGATACGCATGAACTGCACATAAAATATGCAAAGTGACAAACAAGTACACACACAGTCACGGTAAAGATGCGCACGTGATGTGGAACCTCAAAACTGGGAAATGCCAGGAAAAAGTTATGAGACAAGTCAAAAATATCATTGATATTGTTAGTTAAATAATTTAAATAGAGTGTAATATAAAGCTTTGTACTTTATACTTTAATCTTTTACTCAAAACTTATTATTATTCATACAATTATTTATTTTTCACCGTCAGCTAGCTAGCTAACCAGCTTGTTCAGCTAGTAACCAAGCTACAGCTAACGTTTGCAGTGAAACTACACCAGCCAGTGCATTTAATGAAAGACGTATTCCTAAATACTGTTGTAGCATCACTGTATCAACTCGGGCACAGTAATAGCTCAACATTTAACACGGTACGCAAACATAATCAAAGTTAGCATGCTAACTCATCTAACTAGCTAACTACTAAGACAGCTTAGAAGTTGTTTAATTTGACATTGTGCAGAATAAAAACGTACAACTACTACAACATGTCAAATATAAAACAATAACTGCAAAGAGTTATTTTCCATTGTGTTTAAATAATGAAGACTTGTAGGCTAAGTTTTGTCCAACTTCTCGAGTTTCATTTTGCATTAAGTTCAACTTCAGTTGTTTAAACATTTTGAGTGTTTTAGAAAAAGAAGCGAAACTAACAAATACTAACTAAAATATGAAACAATCATACATGTTTTTTTAAAGTTGGTTCACACGAAGCAAGAACTGCAAAAAAAAAAGAAGAAGAAGAAGAGGGAGTAAAAACAACAAAGACAAAAGGAGGGAGCGGTGATGTAACCGCAACAGATACTCTGCCCTCTGATCATTTGAGCAGGTCAGTGTTTCAATGGGGCTTGAAAAGTGTATGTTTGCTGCAATGAATGGTTTCCTAAAGCCCATCATCCCTGTCTGCTCGACTTAAGTTAGACAGACTGTGACTGATTTCCAACCCGTAGTGAACCCATATGAGCCGAGTTTACGGGCCACAAAAGAGACGGGCCGCGTTTTTGTGGACTCGGATAATTCTTGAGCTTTATGTGGCGGCCATCTCTGGAACAAAGGCACATGGACGCACATATTTTTATAGACTTTCTTTCAATAAACACAAAAAGTTCCAAAACTTAAAAAAAAAGTTGAAATAGCTTAGATAAATAAAGAAATTATTTATAGTAAAAGCAGCTCTTTTCCAAAGTCAGCTCAGACAAAATAGGCATTAACAAAGGAGGCTAATTATGAACATAAAAATAAAAGCTTTCAGATGGAAGGAGCTGAGTGACACTGATCAGACGCTCAGCCTCCAAAATATCCACAATACATCAAAATGAATTAAAGTCTGCAAACAAAAATCACACTTCCTCAAGAACTTTCAGAGGGAGAGTTATTATCAGCAATAACATGAACAGAAATAACATATAAAAGACATTTTTAACTTCAGCTCAGACAACAAAGATGCTTTACAAACTGTAATATGTTGTGTTTTACATGCAGTCGAATGGAAACACTGATTTCATTCAATTTAACACACAGAAAGAAAACTATTCAAACTATTTCCTCACTGCCGTTCATTCAGTGCACATCCAAGTGTAGCGGCTCACTTCAGCTTTACACATCGTGCTGCCTTCAGGTACCGCTGGAAACAATGCAATCTGATGTTTTGGGCACACAGTTAAACCAAACTAAGAAAATCCAACGGGGAGGATGAAACACTTTTATCTAAGTTATCGAGGCGTGACCAACGATGCAGAGTTCAGAAACCGTGAAAAACGAATAGTGAAAGTGATGTGATTAAAATCAGTGCATTATATATTTTTAATTACAGTCTCAATGATTTTATTTCTACACGTTTTGTTTGTTTTTTGTTACTGAGCCAGAGTTTATCTTTGTAAAATATTTTCTCCCCTTCTGTCTCTTTTTGAGATATAATGTACAGCTTCTAATGTGTACTGTGCGTTCATCATACACACGTGTGCTAGTGGCTTAATGCAAGACACACGAGGAGGCATAACGGCTTCCATTCATGCATTCTACTGTTGGCTGGTAAATAAATACAATTTAAACTACATTCTGATGTTGCCTTTGTTGCCAGTTGGCATGTTGAATCACACCAATTATTTAAAGCACCTGAATGTGCAACATGCCGTGTTGTGTGAATAGTCACACGGAGACCTGAGGGCAGCGTTCTCCACCGGAGCGGCTTTCCAGCTTCAGCGGCTCGTCTGCTCTCGAGGACGTATACGCTGCTGAACACAGACCTCTGTTGGATACTTGTTGTACAACATTGTAGTTCACTCGGACTCATCCAAAACCAACTCACATACTGGAGCTGTTTCATGGCACAGATTCACAAATTAGACCCTCAAACTGCATCGGATCGTCCAACATATAACCATCTTAGTTTGTATTGATGTTGTGCTGAGTCACAGTATTGTGTTTGAAGTTAAAACTGCTAAGTTGTCGAGGTTACCATTCCCCTCTTCCTTTAACTGCTGTTAAAGGGCTGCTCCAGTGATTTAGTGTTGAAGGCTCTTAAGAGACCAATTAAAAAAAATAATTAAAAAAAGAATCTAAATTGCAGCAGCAGAGGCCGAGATATCTTAACTCTTCGTCCCTGACACACACAGGATCCTACAATTCCCACAATGCAACTCAGCATGTTGCCCGATGAATGCTTCCAGCCTATCAGACTTTCTGTTGTAAAGTTTACGTCTCAAGCCCAAGCTGAGAAATACATTTCCTCCAGAGCCACAGCAGATATTACCTTTGTGTGTAAACATGCAGTGAAGTGTACCTTTGAGTATTACATCATACTCAATAATCTACCGATACGAAGTAGTTATAAAAACAATACACCAACTTTACGTACTTGACATATTTCACTATTTTTTTACGGCTGAATCTGCACTGAATGAATCTCCTGTTTAGTTTTTGTATCTCCATTCCTCTTCTGGAAAGTTCTATATTTAATTCATAAACTCATTCTTGATATTGTGGTGGATTTGTTGTTAAACTTTCATAGCTGTCTGGCTTCCTGTATGATTATTTAGAAATTGTCCAGATTGTTTATTTAAAGAGACACTGATGGTTAACAAATTCAGTTTAAAACACAATAATAACGTCTTCATAATGCGTTGCCTCGAAAACAGATTCAGTATTCCTCGTCCTAGATTCTACAAATGTGTCTCCTGCCCTCGATGGAAGCATCTCCAATTGCTGTTTCCCCTTTTCTTGTTTTAGTTTGTTCTCCTTTACGTTCTCACCAACTCCATCAGGAGACAGTTCTGTCGTAATGTTATTCACATCACGCCGCCTCACAGTAGACAGCGTGCATGCATCCTCCTACTTCTGTTCACAAGTCCTCCCCATCTTTCCTCGTGAGTTCCTCCCCATCAGCCCCACCAGGTGGCAGTGGTAGCCCGCTGTTGACTGGAGCTGGTGAACCGATTAACCCCCTCTCTCCACCCCAGAGTGAGAGAATCCTCCACCTCCCAGCACCGTGACAGAGATATGAGCCTGTCTTATGCTGTTTTAAGTCTGACACTGTGTGCTGCCTGCCTGGGCCGTGGGAGGATTCTGTATGCGTGCTGGTGGATGTGTGTGGGTGTATATGTGAATATGTCTGCAGGATAAAGTGAGCCGTCAAGAGTCCATCTTGGTTTCCTATTCCCCCTCCTCCCTCCTTAAAAGCACGCACACACACTTCCTTTTTTGTGTGCATATTGCTGGTTTCGAGCTGCATCCATGCATGTGTGTGTGTGTGTGTGTTGCGTCTCCTGGGCGCTGCCACCCTGCCCAGACTACCGATGCCCTACCTGCTTCTCATTACACTGTCCCGTTTGAGTCCGGCCATCTGCACCAGCTGGTTGGCAAACCCTCTGCCAACCGTTTGATGTCGGAGAGGAGCTCAGCGACGCGCTCATGACGGTGTCCCGGCGCCAGACTTAAAAAGACCCTTTTTGCGTTGTAGTTTTCTTCTTCTTCTTTTTAAAGCCTAAAAAAAAAGTCCTGATGTTTTCATCCAGGCTGGCAGGCTGAGAGGGGACCGTGGTGGGTTTGGATGGCATCAGGCAAAGGTACATCACCAAGGTCTGCACAGTTTGAGGTGCCTAAGATGTGCTGGATTTGTCTTGGCAGATGCTGAAAGAGAAATTGGGAGAGGTGATGTAGTGGTAAACAGAGAGGAGCTGGATAGACTCAGTGTACAGAATGTCTCTTTTGACACTGAGTTCGTCTGTTTGGCAAAATCAACAACTCAAAATCTCTCCATCGCTCGTCAACATCGCCCATTTATCAAATGTCATTGAGGGATCGTGTGTTTGACCGGGGATTATCTAATTTTTATCATTTTGATGATAATGGTGTTAGCAAAAATATTTTATTCAACAAAATACAGCAAAATAAGATTAAATTATATTTTTGAAGGATTTCACGACATAGTATACTCTGACATTTTTTAAGATTATCTTACAACATACAAAAAACTCATAATGTATGTTGTTACGTCATGAAAAAAATCCCTAAAAATGCCATAATACAGTCTGTCATATGAAATATATTTTCAAAAGTCATAGTATAGTATGTCGTGAAAAAAAAGAAAAAATCATAACGTAGCTTGAAAAAATCCTAAAAAAATCTCACAGTATAGTATTGTCATAACACTTTTTTTTAAATGTATAGCATGTTATTCAAAATATATTTAAAAATGTCACAGTAAAGTATGTCGTGAAAAATCTTTAAAAAATATCATAGTATGCTGTAGAAATATCATACAAAATATCATAGTATAGCATGTCATCAACAATATAATTAAATTCCTTCTTTGATCATGTATTTGTACATTTGTAACAACAGAATGCACATAAACAACATTTTTCCAAGTGCCCACACGTGTTCTTAATGTTTGAAGAAAGCCGATGCTCCGTGTGCTTCATGTATTGAACTGTTTACATATTTACATCCTCTACTTACAGCCTCTCCTCTCCTCTCCGCCATTGCAGTCAAAGTTCGCGGATTTCTTTGTCACGTGACTGTTGGTCTCAGGAGAGTCAATCGAGGCTTCACAGTTGCGCAGAAAAGCGCAGAATTGAATGTCTTTAGGATCTAGTTCGTTCAAACTGCTCATGATTTTAAATGAAACATGTACAGTTAAGTGTTTTTCATGAGCCTTTAAAAACGTTAAGCTTCGATTTGGTTTCTTTTGCTGACTGGAAGCGTTCGTCACACATGATATGTTCAAGGACCGTGGGAAAGATAACAATCCGACGAGAGTCTGTTTTCATAGCCTCTGGCTGTGAAACACTGTCTATTGTTTTGGTTGATTGTTTCGATAAAATATGCTTTTCAATCCCGTCGGAGCGTTTTGGGGTTCAGGGGGTGACGATGTTACAATGATTGTGTTTATTATCAGCTGTTGCCCTCCTTTTCTGGCCATTCAGTCTCTTACTGACATCATTCAGAATCTCCAGTTATCTATCCTAGTTCCCCCTCCATGGATTCTTATTTCTTATTTTAGCATTTTGCAATACCAACTTTAAGGTGGTGTTATGTTTTGGTGCTACACTACTGGAGTATGCAGGACTAGTTTACCTTAGTCTGTACAATGAAGAGAAAAGTAAAAATGTATTCTGTTAAACAATCCTGAGTTTATATAGAAATCTATTCCCCCTCTCTGAATTTCTCAAATCTGTATCGCTATTAAACTGAACTAAAAACTCATCGAATTAAATCTTCTTTCTGTGATGCTTTGTGTATGTTTTGGTTTTGTTTCTTACTGTTATGTCGTCTGTTTTATTTTTCCTGTTTTTATCATGTAAAGTGCATTTCAGTACATTTTAAAGCACTATACAATGTATTATTATTATTATTATTATTTGTTCCAACCAAATCCCATTAACATCTGGCCTCTCCACCACTTTTACACCACCCTTTCTTCATTATATTTGACACAATGAATAAGTATACGCTTTATCAGCTATATCACCATATTTCTGCTTTCCCAATAGAAATAGTGTCTCACCTGTGTGATCACACCTTACTCTGACTAAAACTACCTCCTCTCTTCCACTTTAACACTCTGGTAACCAACATAAAAAAATAATTAAAAGGTGTTGGTGGCGTGCAGTGTGATGGGTTTGGAGATCTCTTCCTCCAACCCACTCTAATGGAGGAGAATGGAATTATGTTTCGCTCTGCACACTGAAAAATCACAGTTGAAACATTTAGCAGCAACTTCTCTTTCCTAAAAATAGAAGTCCAAAGAACAGCGTAACATGTTTTTATCTGGACTATTTCTTCCAGACAAAGTAGTTCCAATGAAATTAAATGAAATGAGCATGCAGAGCCGTCTCAGGGAAATATGACGAATGCCCGCAGATGTATGCAAGGTGGCCCAACACGTGTTCAGAGATACCGGATGCGTGTAAATACGGGCACAAGTGCAGGCTGACACATGACCGAGCTAATCCGGCTCTCAATCTTACCCTCCATCTACCTCTCCCTTTTACTTCATCCTCACCCACGCTTTGAAAACAAAACTTGAATTAATCATTGCCTTCTCTTCCATGCTTCTCTTCACCCGTTACTCCTCCATCTCTGCTCTTTCTCAAGCTCCATCTCCTCGCTTCTCCCAGAGTTACCATTCATTCTCTGTGTGTATACACTTCACTCTTCTCTCTTTGCAGCACCTTCTTTTTCTTACCTCTTCCCATCTTCCCCATCTATCTCTCTCTCTCTCTCTCTCTCGCCGCTTAAATCCTCCCCTCCGGCGTGTTGCACTGATGTGTAACGCTGACCCACTTTATTTGACGGGGAGCCGGGTAGAGGGAAGGAACGGCTGAGGGAAAGGAGAGATGGATGGTAGGAAGGAAGGAAGGAAGGACATCGCAGCTCTCCTCTTTCTCCTCCTTTCGCTCTCCCTCCCTGCTGCTCGTGTGCTGTGTTTAAGGTCAATATTTTTACAGCACCACTCATCACGAGGGCTTCTGGGATGGCCCTCCCCACTTCGCCAAACCCCCTCATACCGCAAGATCAAATATTCATATGCCCTCCCATCACCTCTCTCCTCCTCATCCCTCCATCCCTCCAGCGTGTTTAACTCCCACATTATGTCATTTCTAGTCACTCTTAGCTCCTCACGTTTCACATCTTCACTCCCATACAAACCTTTGTAAGTGTATGTGTGTCGTGTTTGGGTCACACTTCACGTGCACTTACAGGAACACATCGGAGCGGCATGCACAGCATTTCCCCCTGAAGGAGCAGTGTGACGCTGTCAAACAGGATATACATGTGATGATAAAACGGATGAAGCTAACGCGGGGCTGAAGTGGCCCGGTTTTACCTTGTCTGGCCCCGTGACACAATCTAGTCTTAAAAACATCTTTATTTTCATTTATATTGCGCTAACATGCAGTTAACAGAAACAGTTTGTACAGTAAACGAACTGAAAAGCTGGGCGGGCCAGGTAGCAGCATAGGAACACGTCTCTGGGTGCATAATAAACCTGCCATGTAAAGTAATAGTAAGCACTTTACTTAATGGGTACAGGCTACATACACACTATACTGAGGGTAATAGATGGTGGGTGGTGGTGGGCAGCCAATAGGGACCCAACAGTACATATTTACCCAGCGGCACATACAGAGCAAAGGAAAAGACAAGATAAGCTCACCAACAGTCGCTGTAAGAACATTTAAGGAGTATTGCAGTTCTGCTTGAGGAGATTACTTATACTTACATAGCATTTTGAGCTACTTGTACTTCATGCTGCTTCTTACTTCTTCTCCAAAAATATGAGGTAAATATTGTTTTACTGCACTATATTTATTTGACAGCTACTAGTTACTTAGAATATTAAGATTTTACCCATAAAACATATATGATCAGATTATGAAAATGCACAACAGTATAGACAACATTACACATTAATGCAGCAGTAATATGAATCCTGACTAAACATTATGAAAGGGCCTTCTGTGTATTTTAAATGTTAAAGCTCCACTTAAAGTAAAACGGATAAAATGACTGTATAATGTAAACCTACGGTACACTGCCTGCCAAGCACCAAAAAGCAGACAGACAAGGTTAGCAACTATTAATAGTTGTATGTGGCTACAATCCATGGACTCAAACAGGAGGTGCAAGGTGAAGAAAGCGGAATCTTTACTTTCATAACTCTTTTAGAAGTCTGCTGATATATATCGTACGACTTGTAAACGTTTTGTGAACCATTTCTGATCGTATTCAACGGCAAAAAGCATTTCACGACTAAAAATGTGTTGCATATAAAGCATGAAATGTCTTTTGCTGTGGTTCGGTTTTGTCTGTACGTTGCTGTCTGTTTCTCTATGAATTTTAACTCCGTTTCAATTTGAGATTTTGTTATTTTTAGGCTGCCTTGAAACATCTGGCCGGGGACAGCAGATGGAAATTAGCCTCTATGGCTCACTTACAGTGTAACTGTTGATTAGTGTGCATTGTCCCTGAAAAATAAATAAATAAATAAATAGAAATTTGGTGGTGGAGACCAAAACAGGGGTAAAAACAATAAAAACGTAGCTGTGGACAACAACGGGGAAGTTACTCAGGGAGATTTGAGGGGCCCCCAAAGAGAGGGATGTAAGTCAGATGGGTGGAGGACAGATGAGCACGTTGCGAACCTGCCTCTCCTGTCTCTCTCCCTCGATGAATATTTGATGCCAGCGGCTAAAACCAGCTCCGTGAACTCTGAAACAGTGTGACAGCTGAGAATGCTCGGAGGAGAGCGGCTTACAAGAGCCATCCAGAGGCAAAGCGCAGGGAGAGCTGAGAGAGGGAGGCAGCATGTGAGTGAAGCATGGCAGGGTGGAGAGGCTGGAAACTGTGGCGAATCAGCTCGATGAAAGGGAATAAAAACTGCCGGCCGATGTTTTTACTTGAAATACATTTGTATTTTGGTGGGAAACTAAAATCTGTACCTGAATCTCGTCTTAATTCAAATCTTAAAGTCTCTGCTCACACTCTAACCTATGTCCCTTTGTCATATTGTCCTCTCTGGAGCATTTTGTATGTTCTTGTGAGGACGTTTGGTCATTCTAAAATGCACACACACACACACACACACACACACACACACAGAGGTTGGCCCTCACGGACACAACGAGGGCAGGCAGGGCCGTTGAAATATTGATGGAGGCTCTCTCCTTGCCGTAATGAAAAATCGTCCTCCGATAAATGTTTCATCCCTCCAGATGCATCACCTACCCATTTTTAACAGATGAGGCAATTTGCTGTGGAAACACAAACACTGGGGGGGGGGGAGGGGGGGGGGGATTGGGGCTCGCTGCAATTTGTGGGACAAGGCGGAGGAGATTTCATATCAGAAAATAGAGCGGGAACAAAGGAGGAAAGAGCAGCGCTTCACATATTATCCTCACCCACCATGATTTCCCTCACTCTCTTTACATAAACAAGCGTGTGTATTTGATGGTGTTCAGGCCAAATTCTGCATTGTTTACAAGAATAACCTTTCATTTGATATATATGTATATATATATATATATGGATATAGATATATCCATATCTATGACGCCTTGGTGCCCGCTGATCTTCCTGGGGTCCACAGAAAGGACAGAACACAATACATGACTAAAACATGTCCGGTCAGAATAGTTACAACAGTAGAGACGAGGATGTATCAGAACCGACCATAACGTCAAAGAAGGATCAGGAGATACGGGATATAAGATATATTAAGGATTACCAACGTGTTTTACAATTCATCCTGAGAGGAACAGGAATGTATGTGCCACATTTTTCGACAATCTTGCCAATAAGCTGTGAAACAAAATGTACTCAAAGAGGAGGAGGAACACCAAAGCCACTAGGATTCATCCTGTCGGGACCATGAATGTGTGTACTAATGTGCATGGCGATCCATCCTGTGGTTGTTGCAATATCTCAGTCTGGACCAGAGCTGCAGATCAACCAACAGACGAACCCACGTGGAGACCCCGAGAGCCACGGATGGGAAAAACTGCACGAAAAGATGTCTAAAATGTAAGTTCGAGGTGTTGATTTGAAGGGGATTTCAAAGTGTCAGTGCACTCTGTAGTACTGGATCAATGTTGCTGTTGTTGTTTATTCTGATGACAGGAACAACAGTGACTCAGCATGTGATACCAGTCCCTCTGATTCAAACGCTTTCTGTCTGAAGTTCCTTTGCACCCGGTACAATTCCATGTGAGACAATGTGGCAATATTCTCCATCTTTGTGACACCTTTTTATATAATGTCGGTGAAAGCGCAAAAACTCTCTTTCTACAAGTTGGATCCGGCTTGTATACTTCAACTTCTCTCCCGCCATTCTGCGTGGAAGTGTTTTTGCCCCTTGGATGCTGTACGCTGAGTCAACCTCTACGGTGTGGAGATAATAAATAAAATGTATACGAGCAGCTAGCGCGTGTGTGGAAGGTACAGCGAGCCTCCGACCCACTGACCCGTTTCATACCAGCAGCTCACGGCTCGGCCATGCAATGCAGCAGGTGCTGTTCAGCTCACACCACCTGCTTGCCTGTAATTGTAGCCTCTTTATATACTATATATATATATATATATATATATATATATATATATATATATACGTATATATATATATATACGTATATATATATATATATATATATATATATGTATATATATATATATGTATATATATATATATGTATATATATATATATGTATATATATATATATGTATATATATATATATATATATATATACATATATATATATATATATATACCGTTCAGTACGAGGCTCATGGTTTGAATAAAAAATTATTATTATTATTATTATTATTTTTTTTTTTTAAAACCTTTATTCAACCAGGTAGTCCCATTGAGATTAAAAATCTATTTTGCAAGATGTAAGTATACTACATAACATTAAGGAGCAGTTTTTGTTTTTTATGCTGATGTGTTGCTAAGAAGACACAGAAGATGGGTCACTCAGGTATAGTTCCATCATTGTTCATTGTAATGAATAAATATATTTTAAAATCAAGTACATTTCTCTGCATTTATAGTTTTCTTCTGTACCGAAACATACCGAACCGTGGCTCCACTGTATCGTACCCAACCCAACCGTACATGTATATGTATCTTCCATAAGCTGTCTCAACCGTCCAACCGACCGTGTTAACATCAATAATTGACTGATAGGAAAAAACAGAATGCATGAAAAGTTTCACTTGAGTCACAACAGCGACATGCACCCTGTGAGCACCGAGTTACGCACGATGCACCGGAGCGATCGATTGTGCGAGGCCTGATATGTCGTCCGCAGCAAGAGGAAGTGACGTGAATGTTGTGATTGTTCATGCATGCTGCGGCTGGGTGCGGCTGCTGTGGTTGGGGTTTCAGCAGGGACTTGTTTGGGACATATTTTCCTCCTCAGCGACTGTAATTAGAAAAGCCTTTCTGCTCCCTCGCCTCGTACAGAGAACGCACACTGTAACTATAACTGCTCCGGGCTGTTTTCCCAAACTCTTGCCAGACTGTAAATGACTTGCAACTTGTTTGATTGGCAGCGCACGAGAGCCCGACACGGAAAGCGAGCGTATGCGCGTATTAAAATGCATCCATCCTTATTAAGATTCAGAAAGGATTGGCTGAATCTGTCTTTGTGGTCCTCTCTGTCTCTCCATTGTTATTGAGCGAAAACCCATTAAAGCATGGGCTTCGACTTGGCAAGCTGTGCAGGATGCTGCCAATACAACTCCGCTGACATTGTCTGCACCCTTGATACCTCGGCCGCTCGCCCGTCTCACGCTGAATGATAGAAATATTGGAATTCAACTGATTTCCCCCGGCAAGACTCTTTCCCGGCTGCAGTTAAACACAATACAAGTGGTAAAACAGCTAAATTGAAAAGGTAAAACAGTTTCAGCGGGCGTTTTTTTTTTAGAGACAATAGTGCCAATCAGGAAGGGTCCTAAAGGCATGAAGAAGGAAAGGGCAATGTCAATGAAGTGTCCCACAATATCCCACTATGCCAGGAGCAAAATGGTTTAACAGTGTTCCTTTTGGCGCCGCAGCCATGCTTATCCGAATAATCTTTGTCACTGTCGGAAGGTCAATATGACTCCAGGGAAGAACACACGGCCCTCTAGTTTCTACTGGCTCAGGGGCCAAACTCTCTGCACCGTGCTTTACGATCAACCCCATCACGAATGGTTGATTCCAGCCCGTGCTCTGTGCATGCTGTTCTATAGGGCCAGTGCTGGGCCGGCCACCAAGTCAAATATATACAATACATGATGGCAGTGCTTCACTGTCAGCCTGGCTCATGCTCTGCTTATGACATCCTGAAGGAATGTTTTATTTATTGTATCCCAATTAATCCCAAAACATTGAAATATTCATTTTTTTGTCATACTTTGTTCGTATTATCTGAAAAGAAATGTCTTTTTCAACATTTCTACCCACTAAATGAATAACCAAAAAGCATTTAAATACAATTGTTCCATGTAATGCTGAGTGGTATCCAGTTTAACAGTAAAATAAAGTCAAACTATATTTGAACAAACAAATGGGACACAAAGGAGCTTTGACGAAGGAACGATGGGATTATAGATCTGTACATTGCATATTATTTTGTATTCTTCATATTGTGAACCTTTGCAAATTCCTTGGACAGTTTTGCACATTTCTGCACACTATACCACTTCTACCAATTAAAGAAAACGGCACAGTTCTTTTATTGTATTTCAGATATTTTGTACATATTTCTAAAATATTTTTCATATCTTCATTGAATTTTTCCTCAGCTTATATTTTTATTCAGATATGTTGTACATCTTTTTTCTTTTACAGTATATTTTTATTGTAATTTTCTTTTATTCTGTATTTATATTTCTTACATACTTCACATCACACTTACTGAACACCTGTCATGGTACTGACTTCCGACACATTTAAGAAGTGATTTTAAAATCATGATCAAACCACCAACACCTCATTTACATGTCACCGCTTTGCTGCAATTATTTACCAAATTAGGAGACAGTTATTACTTTTTAATAAAGCTTATTAAAGAGTGTGATTACCTTGAATCAAAGACAAAAGTGTTACAATAGCCCTGTTAATCTCACCGTGTTACAGCTGACCACTCGATGTGTGAGTTAACCAAAGGCCACCAAAGGTGACCGGAGCAGAAATGGCCGACGGCGGTCTGGGGAGAGCCGGAGGAGATGAGTTTCAGAAGGAGCAGCAGAATGTGAGTCAGGCGTGACCTCATTTCTCGTGGTCGGAGGCTGAAAAGGAAAGAAGTACAACATGGTGATGTGGAAAAGAGGAAATGGCGGTAACAGTAATTGTGTTAATGGTATTGATTGCAGAGGTTGTAGCTTTTGAGGGAAATCTTTGTCGGCCTTCTTCTGTGTCCCCCATTGATCTTAAACCCCCAAATGCATTGCTGGACTCCTTCCTACTTAATTTTAAATTGTTGTCATTGAGGTACACCATTACCTTTGCTGTAATAACCCATACGTAAAAGCTCTCACATTAGCATACGGTACATTCTCTGACTATCCATTTTCTATTTTAAGCCTCAGATCAAGTGCAGACGAACTGAGGCAGCATGTTCCTGTACACCGCGTTCATCCAGATGGACACAAATCCAATAGTTGTGACAAAAGATTGTTCTGGATTTATGCTTGAATTAAACCTGCTGCATCTTTAGGTGACATTTAGAAGGGAACAAAATGTAGGTTTTTATATTTTTAGGAACCATTTACATCATTTTTTAAATACAATCGTGCCAAAAACGGACCATTACTGGACAGAGACATGAATCTTACACACGATCGAGACTTTTGCTCGCCACTTAAACAGAGTGTTGCTTTTATTCCTTTAATCACGAGTTGTGGGCTGTAGGTGAAGCTCATTTCTGTCACTGAAATGAACTGCTAATGCTAACCATCTTTATCACCTTCTGTGTAGTTGGTACAGCTAACTATTCGCCAAACCAGGGGTTTTCAAAGTGAGGTCCAGGGACCCTGAGAGGTCCTTGAGGAGGTTCATGGGGGTCCCCAGCCCAAAAGGGGAATCATTTATTTTCAATATAATTTCATCCACAAGTGACACAATGTATTTGGGTGATGGGTTTCATACACTCTCTAAAATAGAATTTCAAAAAAGCCAAAATCTTACCAAATGGGAGTCTGTCGTCTAATCTGTGCCAAGGGGTCCTTGACGTGAACAAGGCAGTGGGAGGTAAAGTTAGGTCCGAATGCTGTGGGATCTGGTCTTTTGTCCTCTTTTCCTCCCCTCCTTCCTGCACTCCCCTCTGTCCACCGGCCTCCTGCCTCTCG
Source organism: Melanostigma gelatinosum (assembly GCF_949748355.1). Lineage (NCBI taxonomy): Eukaryota > Metazoa > Chordata > Actinopteri > Perciformes > Zoarcidae > Melanostigma > Melanostigma gelatinosum. The sequence goes on from NC_136640.1 coordinate 3,596,787, forward strand.
GCAGCCTGCAGGTCATGACTATCTGAGAGGAAGGAGGTTAACTGCTGTGAGGTGTCAACGGCACTCCCTTCAAACGGCTCTTGAAACGACCGACAGACAAGCGGCAGCAAAAGACGTTTTAGTATTTTTTAGCTTTGCTTGTGAAGCAAATGCCTCGCCAGCTGAGATGATAGCCGTCTTTGTAGACGAACCCCGGCGCTGGAAGCTGCTCTCCTCCTTCCCGAATGACACAGAAACTAAAGACACCGATGGTTTCAAATCTGACAATAACCAATCACTCCATTGTGCGTTTCTCCATTCATGCGGCAGATTACTGGCGGGCAAATGAGAATGAATAATCACAGGTGGTTGGAACAGACATTAGCATTACCAGAGGGCCCGCACAGTCTGAAAGCACTGTTGCAGCATCAGACAGCGCCCATGCATCATGACAATACAGCGTTGGCACGCTCAGGACACGCTGACACGGCAGCGTAGCCGGGGTGGGCGAGGTGGCAATCATGCCCGCACACTGGCAGGCCTGGCAGAAACATGATCTGGAAGAGCTGCCGCCCGGGGGCCTCGGGCATGGCTGCTGGCATGCCTTGGCATTTATAGTGCTGGTGTAATGAGAGTGTGATTGATTGGAGCCACAATAGGTGCTCGTGTACTCAGAGCGGTGTACAGCACACACCAGGCGGCTGGCACTCCTGGATTAGAGGCCCCCTGGGCTCCCACCCAGATTAAAGGGTTGCATTAAACTGCATGAATAAAAGATTGAAATTATTCTCTTTGGAGCGTACCCGCAGGAGAAAGGATTGGAATGTGTTTACACTTGTGCCCGCTTTGGAGGAAGCTTTTGCCATTTCCTGTTTCCTCTTGAAACACACATACACTTGCAGCAAATGTCTCTATTCGTAGCTTTTAATGCGTCCAAGGGCAAGCAGAATTTAAATATGTAATTACCAGCTACATATTGGACCAACGGGACACCGGTAACGTGATTGTGCCGACGTTAAAGGTTACCTCAGTCATTTGGATAATTGCATTTACATGCTTGGGGCCAGGCTCTCCTTGAGGAGGAGAGGGCATGGAGGGAACGGTGTAGTGCCACCTGAGCTGCTCCGGAGGCATCCAGGACGTTAATGTTATCATGCTTTAATGAGGACATTTGCGCTCATGGTCAACCTGATTTTGCTTAAACCTTAAGAAGAGGGATGGCTCCGGGCGCTTTTATGATTTGAATCTGTCTAATTGGCCCTATGGTTCACGAGCTATAATGTAATGAAGGACGATGGGGTGCCTCAATCAACTACAGGAGTTGTGGGTAAACCACTGGGTGGCACGGGCCGCTGGCAGGGTCCCACTCCCACCCTCTGCCGCATTATTTCATCTTCAACTGACCGATCACTTAGCCAAATGAATAGGCTGCTCACATGTCCTCACGGTGATATTTCACACCTTTTCTTTTCTTACCGGCATCGTAAATATTCCAGACATTTCCCCCACTCTTCCTTATGGTGCTTTGCTAATTATTTATTTATAAACATTACATCTTAAACTGTGTTTTACAGGGTTTTTATTTTGCCCTTTTTACGGCGGTTCATTCGCAGTCCTGCCAAGACTGAAGAGAAACACCACTGCAGGATGAAAAGAGGCCATAAAAAGTTAGATTTAGCACGACATCAAGGGGAATTAGGAAATAAAATCCAGATCTGGTGCCATCCCAAGTGGGGATTCATCAAACCGTTTCTATTGATCTGTGATTCATCATTCAATAGGGCAATGGGCTAAACGCAAGCGGGGAGAGTTGGCTCCGGCCTCAGAGGATGACTCGCACGTAATCAATGGCTGATAATACAGAGGCCGCTCTATTTATTGACGACCAGAGCAATGCTCCCCTCCGCTTCCCTATTCAGTCACAGAGGGGTCAATTAAATAGCCGTCTCGGCCTCAGACTCTGGTGTCCAGTTGGTTAGAGCAGGCTGGTGTCCCACGGGAGGCAGAGCCGGGGATTCAGGGCCTAAAGGCGCAGCGGAACACAGTTGCTCTTTCTCACCACGGGAGGATAAGATGCAGAAGATATTTACTGATCAGTCGGCTCATCAGCCAACAGCCGCGGAATCACAGGTGCGGCTTGGCATGTGATGGGCTTAGAGTCCAGACAATAAAGCTCCAGGCAGGGTCTCCTGCTCGCGTTCGTTCTCTCTCTTTGTGGCGCTCTAAGTGTGCGTGAAGCCCTCGTTAAACTGTGGCATGCTGAGTGGCGTGTAGTCAGACAATGTTTTCCATCATTTTGCACTCGGTGTGACGACAAAAGTCGTTAATCGCAAGCGTTCCAGACATTTCTAGCTCTCACATGTGAAAAAAACAACTGGAACTTGAACTGGAAAAACACACATCTTCAGCCATCTCTATTTTCCCCGTCGCACACACCCACTGGGCCGGTTATTTGGTGGTAATTTAGGGAATTAGGTGGTCTGACATTGCTCCTTCCAAACGGCAACACTGAGACAAATGTAGCACACAAAGCCTCTCTCAAAAGCAAATCGGCCACCTCTCACCTCTTTACCTCCTCTGACCCGATCCTGCAGGTTTCCCCTTTCTTCACCAGGTGACCCTTGACCCCTTCAGTGGTGTCAGGTCACTCTCAACGGGACAGTGTTACCAAACCACCAATATGAAAACCAGAGTCAAAACAATGAAAGTTCACTCACTTACCTGGCAACTCCAGGAGTTTAGGAAGAGTCAAGCTCTGTTCGTACAGAACATCTGGAGGTGCCGTCATTTACTTTGGTTTTATGTTTCTATTGCATCTGTATACTGAATTAATAGATTGTCAGGAATGTTATTAATCTTTGTGATGCGATGCATTTCAATACCATTTCAATGATTCACGCTAAAGTGAGCTGTGATGTCACCTTTGTCACCTGACACGTTGAGCTCTAATTAACTCCGTGTGATAAGAAGCGCAGAGTGCAGACAGGATAGCGGCGATCAATCTCTCCGCTGCAGTAAGAAGTCTAAATGTTTACATGTTCAGCCGTGTTACTTGCCAAGTTAACACACACATCCATTAGACGCAGCCGGCAGATCTATGTCGACTCCCTCTGACCTGCTGGGCCTTTATCACTGGGAGACTCTGCACCTGGACCCTGTGTGGGAGTGGATCAATGCAAGTATAAATGTGTGTGTGTGTGTGTGTAAGAGAAAGTGTGTGGGTTCATGTGCAACGCAGTGTGTATGTGAGAGTGTCTGAGAGTTCATGAATGTGTGCACGAGTGCGACTTCCTGAGCTCGAGTTTGAGTGTTTTTATGTCACAGGTCAGATTGGGAGAGAACGGGAGGTTGATGGGATCATGACATAACAACCACAACATGCTCCCCTCCAACACACACACACACACACACACACGCACACACACACACACACACACACACACACACACACACACACACACACTCCTTTCCATCTCGTATGGAATGCCATTTTTCAGCCCCAGTCTGACTTTCCTGTTTGAATTAGAGGTGCAAACATCAGCCTGCCTTGATAAATGGTGTTTTTCCAGGGCCAAAGGATCAAGGCAACTGTAATGTAGTGTAAATTGATGAAGAAACAAAGACAGAGAGAACAAGAGGGAGCGGGGGAGAAAAAACCCCGATGCAACACTATAGTCACTGTTGGTGTGTGTTGGGGGGCTGCAGGGAAGCGACAATGAGTGGAAATAAAGGGATAGATGGATTTTAAGTTGGGTTAAAGAAGAGCAAGGCAGGGGGGCATCGAGAATGTCTGGAGGCCACTCTTATCTCTCTGAATGAAAGGAATGCACACACACACACACACACACACACACACACAGAGCAGCTACATTAAGATGTGCACTGAAGGAGAAGCAGGAACAAATCAATGGGCAGTTTAACACCCGTCCTCCAGCAGATATAAAGATACCTTTAGGGTGGACACAAATGTGTGTGTGTGTCTGTGTTCATGTGGCTCTTTGTGTACATGTGCATAGGGGGGGGGGGGGGGGGGGGTCTGCTGACAGAGAATTAGCCTATGTACCTTTAGCTGCAGGGGACTTGGGTGGGAACACACACCCACGCACAACCTCAATCAACATCCCCCGTCTTCCCCCTGTCCCTGCTCCCCAGCAGGACCGTCTGACCAACTGCCTGGAACCTCTTTTCATGGAGGTGAAAAGAGTGTGTGTGTGTGTGTGTGTGCTCTGTGGTGGTGGGGGGCTGGTTAATGACAGAGCGGCGGGGTGTCCCTAAGCCACCCGTGGGTGTACCTGAAAGAGCACACCCCCCCCCCCCCCCCCTTGAATGAGGCTCTATTGACAGCTTTGAGCGGGCGGTGGAGATTAGAATCAAGCAGCTTTAATCATCACACCAAACTTCATCCACTTTAATACCACCGGATCATATTAATAGTGCTTTTCAGACTTAGAATAACTTTCTTAGGTTCCTTTATGGAGTAACGTCACCTTTTTTTGTGAATTAATAAGTGTTTTTCTGTCAGTGTTCATTCAGACGTGCCAGGACATTTATAGAAATAGCCAAAATGCTCGCACAATATTTGGCACCTGGCAAAAGACTTGGAAAGTCCCGACATGATGAAGGTGTTTTCTGCTTTTTCACAAAGTGCGTCCGATTTTATTTCAGTTTTGCTCACATGCTGTAAAGTGTTGAGCTGGATACTCATATATCTTCATGTTAGCAGAGATGAAAGGGGAGAGAGTGCATGTTTGATGATGGGTGTGGTTCTTTCTCTTTCGCGCTGTACGGGAAGGAGAAGAGTTATTCTACAGATCGATGTGCATGAAAACAATCAGATTTCATACATTTGGTTTATTAAAAGTAAAAGTTGAGGAATTACATTGGAACATGGAACACAGAGTGTAATGTGGAAGAACTGAGTTGATGAACAGGGAAACAGCCACTTTCTTTGTTTGTCCGCCCCCCCCTCTCTAACACCACGGCTGACCCCAGTGTTTAGTCATCATCCATTAGTAATTAGGAGCTGTTTCCTGAGTGTGTATCCAGAGGCTCGCTGAATAAAGGCTTCAGAGGAAATGATAATAAATAATAATCAGACCGAGTCAATTAAGACTGATTAGCCTCCGCCTGGTGCTGGGTGCTACACACTGCTCTGCATTTCACATGCGGATACATGGATATCTATGTGCAGCGCTGCTCACCGGCTGCTGGGTTTCTTCCTAAATACACCCAATTTCATGTTCCGGTTCATAATGTTGCAGTGGTTGAGAAACACCTGCACGTTTGACTCCTCAGTCTGACTGCATGAGACCAGGCCTCTGTCTCTGTAGGAAGGCGCTAAGCCTCCTTTTTAAGCCTCCGTTTCAGCAGCAGACAAAGCTATGTGGCTCTGGGAGGATTAGCAATACGGGCGGGTCGACAATCCCAAAACGTGATTAAGTGTTTGGTAAGCGACGGAGGCGGGCTCGTGAGACTTAACGTAACGTACTGAAGACGCCGGGTCCTTTCTGATGTTAAATAAGGCTGGGAGATGCAGCTCAGTGGGGGGGGGGGGAGATGCAGAAGACGTCAATGAAGGAGTGCTTGGCCTCTCTGACAAGGAAGACGTGGCTGCTTTTGTTTCTCTGCTGTCCTAAGGGTGGACCATACGGAGCTGTGATCACACACACACACACACACACACACACACACACACACACACACACACACACACACACACACACACACACACACACATTTCCATCCAGTGTGTGAGATGAATATCTATATATTGATCGGGAGGTGAGATTGCTTTCCCTGACAAAAAACACATTAACACTGACTCTTAAGATGCTTGTAAGAATAATTTGTCTGTATGTAACATTAAGAGTCATTTGATCTTGATATATAAACACATACTTGTGTTTTTATATACCACAATGTGCATATTTCCCCGTACTTTCCCTGGAACATTAAATATTCATTGTGCTTACCACCGCTGTCTCTCTCTTTCTGTCCTGTCAGTGGCTTTTAATGGCGGGTAATTGTCATCTGTCAGTGGCCTCTGGGCTCGTCCCCGACGGCTGCTTTGTGACTGACACCCACACAGCCACGCTTCTCAGAAGTGCCATATGGCTCCAGTTAACACTGACGTATAGGACTGTAACACAGCCTCATGGGACGCAACTGACAGGACGATGTAAAGTGTGTGAACGAGAGTGAGAGCAAACGCACAGTAGCAGACTGGCTATCACTATCGGCATGAAACGATTGAGGGGGGGGGGGCTCTGATTTGTCAAGATGAAACACTGGAAGGTGAGAAGGAAGAAGCCAGTGTGCTTTTTGTGCTTTGTCTTATATTTTGGTGTTACTTTAAATCGCTGTGGTCGGGTGTAATAAAGCTCCAATAACAGCAGGAGAGAGCCAGTAGCATTATTGATGGAGAAATAATCAATAACGCCTTGGATGAAAGACGCTCTGATATCAGGTGACACTAAAGAAACAAAACAACAAACACCTGCCAAGAAAACTCCACACGTTCTCCCTCATATGACAAGAAGCTGTAAAGAAATGATGAAAAGCATATTTTAGTCTTTGTTTGAGGTTAATATTTGGGTACATGGTCCCTTGCGGTGGAAGCTATATTTGACCACCTGACCAGCAGCTCCAACGAAGTATACTGGCCCCTTAAATGCTAATATCGTCATGCTAACACACGCACAGTGGCATGCTAACATTTGCTAATAAGCACTGAACACAAAGTACACCTGCTGGAACGTCAACAGTATTTAGTCATCAACCAAAGTATTGTTGATGCAAAAGCCAAAGTCCTTTGGATTCATCCTCTGCTGACCATGAGCGCCTCACCAAATTGAATGGCAATCCATCAAATAGTAAATGGAAATAATTCGCTCTGGACCAAAGTGCTCGATCAAACAACAACAACAGCAACATGCCATCAATGAAAATGTAAGGGTTAGTGATTGCGGCATTACATAAGTCAGGTAGTAAACATTTCAGCATGATTTATGATCATTTTGATGGTATTCGGATCAAACATGTAGTTTCTACTGCCCCCTGTCCAGTTAGAACAGATGTAGGTGTAAAAAATGGAAGAATATGGCATTCATTCAGGAAGAACAATTCTCTACTTCCTCCTGCTGTGTCCCAGTAGAAACGGAAGTCATGTGACAGTGGTGGAATGCCAAAATGTCCAACTAAAAGCAATATCATTTTCATTGTAAACAGCCTGTTTCCACACGTCTTTACTCTTCTCTTTTCCTCAAGATGCAAAAACTACTTTGGTCCATGTTGCAAATGCAACACACTGCACACACACAGTTAGAGGTGATTCCTCCACCAGGTTTAACCTCTCGTCTGTCGTGCGTTCTGATTGGCTGACAGACTCTGATATTTAGCATGCTGGATATCTGGATCGTGTCTGCGACGCATTAAGGTGCTGTGCTGGCTCACTACCGTGGGCTAATGGCACACACGATTGGAAAGGAGCCAATATTAATATTATCGTGTTATTTTTTACTTTTGACAGCGCTAGAAAAAACGTTCCCCCCCTCCCCCCTTCTTCCGCAAGTCTTTGTGCTTCGCTACAGACTAAACACAAACGGCATCAGACTAATACCTGACCTGTATTTATACTGGTTGCAATGAGATTAAATTAATATCAACATGTAGTGTTATTAATTTAACCAAACTCAGGGTAAGACCTAAAATCTAAAAATACATATAAATAAGAAAAGACAGGTCATTCAGTAAAAGAGAGACGAATTGCTGATGGATGAATAGTACAATATTGTAAAGACACATTCAAGAACATAAAACACTTCTTCTTCACTTGATCGATTTGCTTCGACCATATTTGTGAAAAGTGCTTCGAGTGCAAGCTGCTGTTTCTCTTTCCGCAGTAAAAACAGCAGCTTGTTCTCAGGCCCAACTTAGTATCAAAGAAAAATAAAACTCAATACGTTTTACAACTTCTATTTCTACTGCATTCAGTGATCATGCACTGGAAAAGTGTGTACCTGTGTGTTACAGAGCGTTCGGCCCCAAGTCATTTACCATCGGCTTAGTGTGATAAATATGACCTGTCTGTGCTCCTCTGGGTTAGGTGCCACTGAGGGATGGCAGCTGTGCTCCGTAACTGAGGACCGAGGCAGGAGAACAGGCCTAGTAAATGACTTTAACCCTGGGAGAGAGTCGGGCTATCATTAACAGAGGCGCGACAGCGGCGCGCTGCTGTCAGAGCTCTAACCCGTGACACAGACGTGGCGAGGACAAGAGATGCTGCGCTGCAGTCCTGACCTTGTGTTCGTGTTAGAGGGGCTGCGTCCTTGGCAGCGGAGCTGTTTGGTTGGCCGGGTTTCATTATTTTAGTTTTTTAGATTCATGTACACGCGCACGTACACAAGTTCCAGAATGTCCGTGACTGTGAGTGCAAGAAAACATGCTGACACGCACGCTCATACACACGTTTCTTTCGTGGCTGTTTGTCAGTGTTATTGTTTTTCCCATTATAAAACGCTCTCGTGTTACAACAGAGAATTGGTCCTGTAGGCGTTCACCCAACACGTTCTCACTCTGTCGCACTAAATCCAATGTAAGACTTTGTTCGATCTATGTCTCAGCAACTGACGTAGTATAAAGAGCAAGACAATCACAAGACTTCCAAAGTAGACTCATTTTACCTTGGTTGGGCCATCCAAACTCCTCAAATTGACCAGATCTGCCTCGATAATAATCCTTGGCTTCGTCTATGCAACATCCTTCGTATGTTGCATAGATTACAACAAAATGTTTGTGTACACATTCAAGTCCCCCCGACGGTTCCTCAAAGGATAAATCCCACTGACAGTGGTGGCTGTTCTTCTTGTGCCATCACGATATTGAAATGTTTCATCATTGCCCAAAAGAAATTGGTAAAGATGTTCATGCCGCCATCAGGATGGATCGTATTAATGTTGGTGACCCTTGACTTGTCTTTGTGAGCATGTTAGCAGGATTCCCAATTGGAGTTTATGGTGTTGGGAACACTAACATTTGTACCAAATTTCATGGAAATCCATCCAATAACTGTCAACAACACATTTCACTCAAACTCACGAATCTCAACCTCATGGCGGCACAAGAGGAAAGGTCTGGCGAACGCCAAAGTCCTTCGGATTCATCCTCTGCTGACCATGAACGCCTCACCAAATTGAATGGCAATCCATCAAATAGTAAATGGAAATATTAGATTCAAAGCACACGCAGACTCAAAGCTTCGTTAAAAGAAATGACATGTCTCTCTGCCGTTACGTTGTTGTAGAACTCTTGTCTTCATCAAAGCTGCACCGTAGAACCTTCCTTTATCTTTGTACAACCCACCTGTCTTCACTTCACATAAACCTCTGTCATCGCGGCTGTCTCCTCATCCTCTCCTCCTCCCGTCTCCTCCCGTCTCCCCCGTCCCCAATCAGTTTGTCAGTCCATCACTCCCTAAATATGCCACGGCAGCGCAGCATTGTTGTTGATTTCATACATGTCATACGACACAATTACGTTAATGGCTCCGTGAATGGACTTCACGGCGAGTCGGTCGGATTTGTTCGGGAGGCACTTTGGAGACACAAAGAGGCTGTCATCTGTGTTTGGCTATCAGCTCCACAGCTCTTATTAGCAGATGAGAGATTTGACAGTCCTGCCGCAGAGTGATGATTTCTTTATGATGAACACATTAGAGAATTGTTAGAGATTAGCTCACAGTCTTTCTTTATTTTAAGCTGCTAAAATGTTAATCTACAGCTTTAAAACACAACAGCTTTTGCAATCGTACATATTTACAAGAAGAATAACAGTAGATGTGTATATTCGACATCATTCTTGAGCATGTGAAGGTCGCTTTAGATGACTTGATATGGTGCATTTATCTCACTGCACAGGGAGGAAAGACAAGCAAACTCTCTGGCGGCAAATGAAGGATTCTGGCAAAGGCGTAAATGCAAACACAGACTGCTGTTTTGGGGTTTCGGCCAGACTGCTTGGACCTTCGTGATCTCTGTGAACGACCTGGAGTGACCCCAGCGTCGCTTCATCACAGAACCTTTGTTAAGAAGCTGTTATTTTAAGATGCTGAAGCTGTGGAGGCTCACTTGTTGTTCCACTAGTGCTGCCCCCGCTTTATCGTAATCACTGCTACTCTAAGTGGTCATTGTTTACTTCAGTAAAAAGTAAAAAATATCAAGAATAACAGCAACATTAACATCAGTTATTGCAGACATTGACCACTTAGAGTGACTTAGAATCACACTCTATATTCATAATGCATTATAAGTATGTTTGTCATGCATTATAGATATGGCCGTCATAGAAAGTGTTGCCGTTTTCAAACACAGGATGTCAAATAAAGACACAGCTCAGCCACATCCGTCTGCTGCTGGCAGCCTTGGATCTCTGTTGTGGTTGAAGGAGGCGGACCGCACACAGACTGCTTCATTTCATCAATCTCAATTTATCTCTGACGACATTGTACTGAATCAAAAGCCCAACGTCTCCACGAGTGTTTTCATCAGGGGACAGACGAGAATGCTGGGTTGCAAACCATTTTTTAAATGAGCATGAGCATGCTTTTCATATTCATCATGACATGCATGAAGCAGTTTTTCTGTTATAAAAGCAGGATTATAGACTCCTCAACAAAGTCTGATGACCGTTCAGCAGCAAGCTAATAAGACAGATTTGCCAAAATCCTCCATTGTGCTGCTGCCTGGCTGGCAGCCACCCTGCTGGTCAGGATGTAGCAGACCGGGGGGGGGGGGGGGGGGGGGGCTTTCATCGCTCGCCATGCCAACCAAAACTGAGTCACGGTGCTGCGGGGACTTTTCACCGCGGACTGTTTCATTTTTGTTGGATTCTGTCGCCGCTGCAGAGGAACTTCTGTTCGGTGCCAGACTCGAAACTATTTTATTTTTCCCCCCAGAGATAAAAGGTAGAACCTCTGCCAGCAGGAAGAAGGCAGCTGACTTATGTAACCGAATGCTTTCACTGAGTCTGGAATCTGTCCCTCGCTCACTCACTGGTTCCTCAAATGATGGTGAGCAGAGAGGTTCTGGATTGTTATCCCCTTGTGTCGCCCCTGTTAGAGAGAAGATAGAGTGGTGGGACCAGCACATATACATAGAGGAGGGATTCAGGAGAACACATGCTTCTTTGATTTCCCCTGTTGACCTGTGAAAGCAAACTACAGTTTGTAGTGTTTATTTTCATGAATCAGAACAGGTACTTCAAGAGTTGCGTGGTCACAGAAGGGTTCATAGATGTTATGTGTTATATACACTACCAGTGGAAACGTTGAAATAATTAGTTCCAAAATGTTCCTTTAATGGCTCTGAGCCTGAGGTTGTATGTAAAAGTTCTCTCTCTCTCTCGAAAATATATATTTCCTATATTTCTGCCAAAGATTATTTCTGTACTTTACTCTATGTTTTTAAAGTTCAGTCGGTTCCAAGAGGAAACAGTTTCATTCTACCAGATGCATCTTTTCCGTCTGTCTAATGTGGTTTTCCTCGTATTTACAAACTTACCAGCCGTTAAAACCAGTTCTGGGCTCTCTGGTGGGTGACTGTTGTGGTTTGCAAATGTGTGTGCGTGTGTGTGTGTGTGTGTGTGTGTGCAGCTGCCCGGGTTTAGGATCCTCTGTAATTACTCTATTGTCTCAAAGGCCAGAAGCCCAGCGAGCCTTTCACCTCTCAGCATCACTGCTGGACGCAGCTGGGACGGTGCACAGGACAGCGCCGCACTGAGTGAGTGTGGCCCGCGTGCACGTGAACCGTCGGCACGGCGATCGGTGGAGAGAAACAAACAACCCGGAGCCTTCGTGTACACTCCGTATAGTGCAGACGACATGCAAATATATGCAGCGTAATCAAATCTTCGTGTCACTGATGCATAAACAAGCCCCAACACCCAATCACATTCACTACTTTTCCATCATTGTACACAACACCAGTAAATTAATGTTGTAGAAATAAACAACTTGAGTATCACTGACTTCTGTTGTTTCCTTCATGCTAACCTGTCACAATAGGGTTATTCTACGACACTTAAATATGTATCCTTATGTCATGAACATGGAATGAGGTCTGAGTGAGACGTCACACGAGTCATGTCCCCAGATCTTCACGTGAATGCTGATTATTTTAAGAACAGCTGAAAGTGATGGATATCAGAGAGGAGGCAGAAACCCGTATTTGCTGCGTCGTCTATAAAAACAAAAAACGCTCAAGATGGATATCCAGCAACATAGTGAATTACAGTTTGATTAATATTACTTTCAAAATGAGCGATAAGGAAAAGAAACATCATTTTGAGAAACATACTTACACATTTAAACCACCGGTCTTTGAAAATGCAGGCATTACATTTTGAGAGAAGATAAAGTGGATGAATGGGAAAGGAGGACTTGTGCAATATATTGGATTACAGTTTGAGTAAACTGACTGTGTGTGTGTGTGTGTGTGTGTGTGTGTGTGTGTCTGCTGGTCAGAGGTGGCGTTAGATGAAATGCTTGCCTCTCTGGTGACCCCACTCCCATCCGTCATGGTAGGTAAACAGCCCTCTGTCACCAGCTGACACTCCACCAGCACCCCGATCGCCTCAATGTGCCAGGTTACGGGTGGGCTTCCGTGGAAGAGCAAGGACACACACACACACACACACACACACACACACACACACACACACACACACACACACACACACACACACACACAGAGAGATTCAGGTAGAGCAATACATTCTCTGTGCACCTAGGATCTCAACACACACATATCCTCCTCTCTGTGGGGTCAGTTTGGGTTGTGAGGTGCCCGGCAGTGTGTTGTCAACAGTTTATGACAGCAGCGATGGGGTCTTCCACCACCTGGCTCAGATTAGCACCCGACGCCAGATGCATCTTTCTCTGCAACACGCACACAGTCAGGCCGCCACGCTACGGAGGGAGGATCGGCAGTGGAGAGATAGTCGAGCTTCGGCAGCCAGAGAGCGGCCCACGCCGTGACACGCACGATTGAATGAGCGAAGCATCTGCTCTCCTTCCCGACCTCCTGCAATAACAAAGCCTGATTTGAAAAATCCACCGCCTGAGGCGCTGGTTCATGCCTCATACGGGGCTCCATATGTGGGAGCCATATACCTTGTACAAGCTTCCGATTCTTGGCTGCAAACTCGTGCTTCCAGTCGGGGAAATTTAACTTTTATGTTACATTGGGAAAAAAACTGCTAGTTTCAGCTCTTTTTTTTGGGGGGGGGGGGGGGGGGGGGTATTTATCTAAAACCTTTTCTAGAACGCTAGCAAAACAATCTCACCTCAAGGTCTATTTTGTAGCTGTTTTGCAGCGGTCTTGTCCATGTAGTCTGCTGATGAAGGTCTTCTGATACGATTGGACGTTTCAGAACAGCGTCTCATGGACCTTGAGGTTAAAAATAAACTTTAACGTTCCCTCATAAACACTGTTTATATAGCAGGAGCCTTCAAATACAATCATAAAGAGCTATGTTTGGTCATTTCTTTCTGATGGAAATAAAGTGGATCCATCACATGAAAATGAATGTAAAAGCTGCAGTGGAAAATGATGAAGGGTCACTTGTATATGAATCTTCAAATGCAAAAGTCTTGGAGGCCATCCTAGTTTGGTTCTTTAAAGCTTTAAAGGGCCTGTGTGTAGCCTTTTCTGGGACTTCATCAGCAGCAATGTAGTATACTATTAATAAGTATGTTTTCAGTGAAGTATAATCCCCTGAAACTAAGAATCGTTGTGTTTTCGTCAGCTTAAAATGAGGCCTTCACATCTAAGGAGCGGGTCCTCTTCATGGAGTCCACCATGCTGCACCACCAAAACTGGCTTCAGCAAGAGCCTTTCACGTCTTTACGTTATCTGAAGGCCACCGTGGATTTCCCACACGCTCGTGAAGCGGTGGTTACGGGAGTTCCCCCAGAAAAATAAAATCCAGCACACGTCCCTCCTCCTGTAACATGGGAGTTATTTTTACACTTTGGGTTTTGAATCAAATGAGACATAGCATGTTCATTCGTGACCTTTTTGAGGTGCTGGTAGGCGGACTGTTACCTTTACACAGGCCATGTTTACAGTCTTTATGCTAAGCTAAGCTAACGATCTGCTGGTTGCAGGACCATATTTACCGTACAGACATGAGAGTGGTATCCATTCTCCAAAATAAGTCTCGGCAAGAGGTTGAATAGGTGTGTTTCCCAAAGTCTCAAACCACAGAGCAAAAGTCAAAGTATCCACCTGCTGTTCATATGATATCTGATATAAAAAGGTACTGCTCGTTGTTTGTGCTTTTTCCTACGAAAGCCAGCAACACATGTCAATTTCCGCTTGCACGCATACAGCCTTTCAAAATATACTAAAATAAAATGACTACGGAAGTGTCGTTACTGACGTACGCGAGGTCCGTGACAAATAAATCAACTTATTCTTGTTTCACATTGGGAACAAAGAGCAATCTCTTTTATTTCCCTTTCAAGGTGTTCCAATATCTGTAATAAATATCTTGCATTCTTGTTTTGTCAGTTCGTCAGTGGAACAGATATCTGCATATTTAAAGCAGTGTGCCACAGACTAAACAAAGGGAAATCATGTGTGGGGCATATCTTCAACATTTGCATGGGCTGTTGACTGAGGTCACACAGTCAAACGATGATCGTATGCAACAAAGATTTATCGGAGAACACGTGCCGGTGTCTGAGAGTGTGTGTGTTCCACCTCCCAGCCTCACATCTGTCAAGCCAGCCTGAATGTGTGTATTGACGCCAAAGTGAGGACACCGGCTTCAAATGATCGTCTCTCACCTGACAAACACATGAATAAATAGACAGGCAGTAAGAGAAGAAAGCGTAACGGTCGGAAGAGGAAACACAACAAATTCAGCAAACTGTGAACTCAAAGGTTATCGTGGGACGAGTGCTCGTAAATTTGAAAACGTCCAGATGTTGAGCTGCTTTATGTATTTCCTCCTGTGCCTTTACTCGTTCCAAAGTAAAGACAAATGGCAGTGATCTCATGCTGCTTCATATTCTCACAGTGGAAATATATATATATATATAAATGACCAACATACATCTTGTGTAACAGTCACTTGGCCGTACATAACTCAGGGGATAAAGCTGATTTCATGCACTGTAGAAAAGATATCGTAATCTCGTGTATTTTCTTTGAAAATTAATGAGCCACATATTATGCTTTCAACGCAACTTTTTTTCCAACAGTAAAGATGAGATAAAACTTGAATCACCCCTTTGGGAAAAGCGGTTCATTGCAGCAGCAAAGAGAAGGTTGTACTGTCTTCCAAGGACGAGCGCAAATACATACTTCCTGTAAAGCTGTGATAGGACACAGCACTCGTAATAATCACGGGGCTGTTGACTTTGTCCTTTTGCCACCAGGCTCACGCCGGGCCAGCTTTGCCCCAGAAACAGTTCCCCCCCAACCTCTGCGCTCACTCCGGCACCAATGCTCAACTCGTTATCAAGCCGTTAGTCCTCATTGATCTTCGTGAGCTTCTGTCTAAAGCCCCCCACCGCCCTCCATTCACCCTGCATTAACACTCCGCTGACAGCAAGGGGTCTGATCCAGGATCAGAACGGCTTTACTTGCCTTCCAAAACCCAAAACAGACAGTTCAATTCTGTCTGTTTTGTAGTTTTGCTTAGTGGTTTCCAACTGGTTCCCCTGCAATTGGGTCTGATGCTTTGTAATTTGACATTTGATTTTTTATTCGTGAACTATTGAACACTTTTACCTATTTGGGTCCCAAGTCATTATGAAACTATCTGAGACATTTTGAAGTGCAATGCCTCTTTGGTGAAAAGGGGCCCCAGCCTGATGCTGGTCACAAGCCAAAGAGATTTGGAACCACGAGCTTCATCTTGACTTTATTCGATGGATTTTATATCACATTTGAATCAGCTACAGGTGACAGGTAGTGGAGTACAGAGTGCAATGTTTCCATCTTAGATGTAGTGGAGAAAGAATATAAAGTATCATAAAATAGAAACCCTCAAGTAAAAGCACCTCAAAATCACTTTCCACCCTGGCTGATGTATCAGTCTGTGGTTCAGTAAAGTGGGGAAGGAATAACTGGTCTCTGGTCAGTTTAAAACCCTCATTCCACACAATAAACATCCTCCAATCAGTCAAGTGTTTGGATCGCCACCTTCTGAGATGCTAACGGGAGCCAATGTGTCGCCCTGGAGGACAAATGAACATGTAACACCGGCTGTCTAACATGTAAATGACCATCAAAGAGAGTAAAAAGCAGCAGGATGGACCAACAGGCTGCGAATACACGGCCCTGAGGTCGTTATCAGCAAATGAGGAGGGGATGGAAGGTCTGGGAAAGGGGGGAGAGGGCGATAAGGGGCGCTGAGATCTTGTTGACAGGTAGTTGCCCGATGTCCGACAGGCCCGCCAGAGAGCTAGTGTTGACGTGTCTTGTTCTTTGAAGAGACAGCGAGGTTCCTGTGTCATGGCCGCCGGCTTTGGAAGTAAATGAGCATCTCTCACAATGCCGCGGCTGTTCTACAGGAAGTTCTTGACGTGTCGTGATGCCTCACGTTGTCTTCATTTTCGACTGATTCAGCAGTACAGGGCTTAGAGTAGCGGGAAATAACATGACACGCAATTTCCCCGATTGTCAAGACAGTGGACACAACTGGGGATGAATGTTGTTGGGAAAACAACCATCTGGAGCTCAAACTCGCTTGGAACATCTGCTGTGAAAGCGTTTATGTTGTAATGATCCAAGTCAGTGAGGAGACAAGTCTTACATTAGAAGTAGCATATGTGCTAAAACTTCAAGCGTCTAAACACGCTTTTTTAACGGTGTTATTTCTTCAACAGGGGGCCGCCGCACCACAAAAAGCATTCCCCATCATGTAGCAGTTTCTGCACCGCGAGACTCAGTCTTGCAACTTCATAAGCGAACTGACTCGTTTAATGTCTGCGTCTCGGCGCAGAGCGACCTTGACCGTTCGCTCGGTCGGTTGCTGCGACGACAGGGTTTGTGGGCCGCGGCGCTGAAACCCAATAGGGGCTCCATATTAACGGGCACTGAGTGAAACAGTCAACGGCAGTGTTTCAGGGAAGCAGTGGAGCTTTAACACCTACTGTAACGCCCCGCGCTGCTTCCTGCTCTGGATTACATCCAGGCTTACAGTATAAAGGACACACACACACACACACACACACACACACACACACACACACACACACACACACACACACACACACACACACACACACACACACACATACATGCTGGGACTGTTTCTCAATGTCAGCCTCCCCCATCTCTTCCACCTTTCCCACCCACTCGCATTCACATCAGGGTTATCCAAACCGCCGTATTGCACCTACTCGTGCTCACCCACACCCACACACACACACACACACACACACACACACACACACACACGCACGCACACACACACACACACACACACACACACGTGCAATGACATCCAGGCTATTTCCCCCTCCACTTAATGTGTACTTGTTATAATCTGTTTGCAAGTGTTATGTTAATGGGAAAAAACAGCAAAACACCTAAAGCATCGAGCATTAGTGATACAAAACGCACCATTCAGAACAGTTATGATAGGCCTTGGCACACATACACACACACACACACACACACACACACACACACCTTTTTACCCTTTTGTTACATATTAGGGAACTGGTAATGGAAAGCCCCCCCCTCTCCTATGAGTGCTGGCCTCGTTTTAGTAATTACCGTGTGGTAGGTGTAATGGAAGCCTTCCCCCTTGAGCGACGCACAGTCACACGTAGGGTCTGTATTTCCTCCCGTTCTTCCTCTAGCCACTCCGTCCGACACACACACACACACACACACACACACACACACACACACACACACACACACACACACACACACGCACACACACACACACACACACACACGCACACACCCTCTGTCAGATGGCCGGTCCTATCTGTTATCAGCGTGTCTTGGCCTGTCATACCTGCCTGTCGTCTGCAGCCTGTGTCCCAGAATGCTGACAGATAAGCCTGTGTGTGTACGCCAGTCAAGCATCAGCGTGTACCATTTGGATCTCACGCACTTCGTCCACTTTTTTAAAGGGTTTCCCACGTTGAGTTCCACTGGTTGTAATTAGACCAACCTGTTTTTATTCAATTTTTTATTCGTATTGGTTCATTTGGTTGGCACAGTGCACATTAATGAAACATTCCTGCAAATGCGCCAGAGTTAGCCAAGAGGCTATTTTTCATCTGTAGTCCATGGACAGACAAGCATGCAGACACAATGAAAGAAGAGAGAATATAAATACAAGTAGAAAGACATTCTTATACTCAAGACATGCAACACAGAGGCTCATAAAACAACACATGCAAAGCAAACAAATGAGGGAAAATTATGTTAAATAGAAACATGGACTAGAGACAAGATTATGTTGCATTGATAGACACTACAAACATACATGTCAGAAGCACAACACATACAAGCATGCAGAGTATGTAAAATATATAAATCAGCCTGACACAGCAAAACAACAACAACACTCACACTCTATCATATAAAGAAGTGGACAAACTCTGGGAGGCTCAGACACATCCACAGACACACATCGCTGCCGCACGGATGCGAAACACGACCACACGCTTGTAAAATACAAGCTCAACGACAGACTGTGAGATGTCACGCTGTAGAAAACAGTTGTAGCAGTGAGACGAGTGAGACGCTCACTAAACCATGACATCAATTCAGTGCAGTGTTTGACGGCATAACTGAGCATGAAATCAGGGCCGACGATTCAAACAGCTTCTCGTTACAGAAAACCATGAAGAGTGATTTCGGGCAGCGTGCTTTTCTTGACGTTGATTCTGTGTCACTGAAATATAATGAGGAGTTTTATCCAGGCTTCAGTTCTGCCGAGTGAAGCCAATGTGGAAGTTTCTTAAACATGCATTCTCTCTAATGTCCACCAGGGGGCGACTCCTCTGGTTCAATCCAGCATGATGTTCATTCAGTACATTATGGTCCATTTAGGGTCAAACAGACCATAAAGCAGGGGATGCTTTAGGGCGGGGCTACCTGGCCGATACCAGAGCCGTAAACGCTGTCTATACGTCACTGCAAATATGGTAACTTCCGCTCATTGGTTGGCAAAAACACAACATGGCGACGGCCGTAATCCAAGATGGCGACGACAAAATCGCAGAACTAGAAGTTGTAGAAAACGGTGGTCCACAAACCAATGGGTGACGTCGCGATGTCTACGTCCACTTCTTACACACAATCAGTGTAGCTCGCCAGGTCACAGAGTGGAAACAGCAAAGCACCGAGGTGGACTAGGAGGTGGACTAGGAGGTGGACTAGGAGGTGGACTAGGAACTGGAAGTTGATCGTGTGTTTAACTTTTCTGAAAAACTGAAGATTATGCAAATTAGAATGGCAGAGTGCGATGGCTGTGATGGAGACACCTTTTTGCATGAGGTTAGACAACAAACACAGAGTCGCTGTGCAAATGTGTAATTTGAATGAATGTCAAAAAAAGAGAAGCGCAGCGGAGGAGAGGGAGATGTGAAATACAAAGGCAACATGCCATCTCCAAAGTAG
Source organism: Melanostigma gelatinosum (assembly GCF_949748355.1). Classification (NCBI taxonomy): domain Eukaryota; kingdom Metazoa; phylum Chordata; class Actinopteri; order Perciformes; family Zoarcidae; genus Melanostigma; species Melanostigma gelatinosum. The sequence goes on from NC_136640.1 coordinate 3,616,421, forward strand.
TGGAAACATCTTCTGGTCGTCTTCTTTCTGCCTCAGTACGCGACCACATTGGGAAGTTATTGGCGAGGTGATTTGAAGATCCCCTCCACTCAAAAATGTCTTTTTCTTATGTTTATGCCCTCTAAAATCGGACCTTGACGACACTGACTTGTATGTGTTCAAAGTCAGTCACCAGAGAGTTTTTTTCACATTCCTCTACTGAAGGGTGGAGATGTCTGTGCACTTCCCTAAAATCTCAATTTGTCAGTGAGGGAGAAAGAGTAGATGTCCTTCCAGCCCCTTAAAAACTTTTTACGTGGGAAAACTATGTTAGACAAAACATGAATCATACCAGAGTATTCCTGCACACTTTATGTTTGGATGGGAACTTTTAGTTGTTGCTTCTCAAGTTGTCTCTCCGTCTTGTGTCTGTATAGCTCTCCTTTTTGAGTTGCTGAAAAGTTGACTTCTGTGTTTAACCGTCGAGACAAGAAATTCCCGTCACCCCCGACACCCAGAGCTTCTTTATAGTAAATGCACCCAGGTTAGAGCAGTCTGGGGCCTTTTGAGCACTGATTGGCAGGAACAAGGCCCCAGGAACCAAAACTGGACGTATGTTTCCGCTGTGAAAGTGCCCAAAAAACAGTTCTGTGGTGCTTGTAAAAGTCCTTGCTTTGGAAAAACGGCCACAGGCAGCGGCAGAATCGTGACTTTTCCACTCTGAAGTCTGAAATTATTCGAGCCTGTCAACCGCAGAAACCTTTGCATGAGACCGTTTCAGGAACCCAGGAACCGTATCCGCGCTTCGATAGAAGGAACCATGGGGTCTTGATTTAGTTCCCCTATAGCAGTTCCTGGCCCCCAGAAAGTCCCTGCTCTGGGGGCAGGCCCAGGAGCTGTTGGGGTGGAATCGAAGCGGCCAGTATAGTCGGGTGGTCGAATACGTTTTTTGTTTTTAGTCCCCACGCTGGGGCAAAGTGGCATCATGTTTTCGGGTTGTTTGTGAATGCAATGTCTCAGGAACCCCTGGAGACACAAAGTCCACCGGGACCCGAGCACGAAATGATTCGATTTTGGTGATCAAAGGTCACTCTGACATCACAAAATACATTTTGGGCCATAACTCAAGAAATGATATGCTGGTTTTGGAACATCCTATAATGTCTTTGCATTCCCTATATGTCAGGGATATAATACACAGGTTGCATTTTCAATGTACTCTCTTCTCTCTCTCTAACCCAAACTAACACACACACACACACACACACACACACACGCACAAGAGCAAACAGGAGGGGACTGTAAGACACAGCGGTGCTTGGAGGTGGGTGGCACTCCTCAGCGACTCTCAGTAATAAAAGTCGAGCGCGATTTGAAAAGGCCCTATTGTTGCTTCATTCTGTTTTTCCACGAGGGTAGCATTCCTCCCAAATTGGACAAAAGAATTTTAATGGGGCGGCTAATGGACTGTGATTAGATAGGAGGAGAGGGAGGGAGAGAGAGAGAGAAGGAGAGGGAAAGAGAGAGAGAGAGAGAGAGAGAGAGGTGGGCCCTGTTGGGGAGTGGGCAGGATGGGGATCTAAACGCTGCGATGGGGGGCTTGAGTTTCATTCATCCAGAGAGAGGGGGCGATGGGCCAGGAGATTACCCCATTTACCTGCAACCTTTGAGGGGGGAACTGGAGAGGAGGATGAGGGGAGGGGTGAGTTATTGCAGAGGTTAGGTTGCAAACGGGGGACACTGGGGACTCCACTCCAAAGGTATATCCGTACATATAGTGGTGGGATGGATGGAAGCCTGCTTTTAGCTGTAAGTGGATTCAGTGTGTCTCAAGTGGCTTAATGCAGGGCTCACTCGCCGGTGTTCAAAGAGAGACAGCAGGACTGTGCAGCGGGCCGTACAACAATGCTAAAAATAGGACTGGGGCGACATATACCATTTTTGCCAAAATATGAACACAATTTAGATTGATAGGCAGGATGTTAGCGAAAATAAGTCAAGCCAAATTCGTTGTACATGCAAACTTATTCAAAGAAATATGACTAAGCTTTAAACTAATTGTGCCACTCTTACAGAGCAGTTCAAACCTCGTCTGAGAATGTGAGAAACGTGTGAGAGGAATTTAAATCAATCAATTTCTGTGAAGCTTATTGACAAATGAATAGCCATTGTAAAAATGTGTTAAACTTGCTCCGTGTTGTCAGTCCCGCGATTTGTGAATGCAGTACGCTGAGACGTCTGAGAAAGGTGACGGGGTCTCGGCTGAGGCGAAGGGAGCAGAGCGGTATCTCTTTATCAGCCACCTGTCTGAGCCGAGACAAACAGGAGCCTGTCAATCATCAGCCGGCTACTGCTGACTTTTTATCCATTAAACAGTAAGTGTGAAAGGTGCTGCAAGTCAGATTACACTGTGAGCTCTTGTTGTTTGCAGTCGATGTGGTCTTGTGACACGATGTGGAGTTTTGTGTGACTTGTAGGGTTGATGGCTATTTTAGTTGTTTTTCAGCCAACTACAGTGGAATGGCTCCAGGGAAGGCGATGCTGATTGGGTTTGTCGGTCCAGATTAAAGATATCTCAACAACAGTTGGATGGACTGCCACTAAATTGTGTGCAGACACTCGTGGTCCCAAGAGGACGAGTCCTCCTGACTTTGGGGAACCCGCTGAACTTTCCTCCATCACCACCAAAACGTTTGCATTTGCAATAAACTATTCGATAATTGCTGCGTGTGGGCCAGAGCGTTGGGGATAAAGCTCGCCGCATGGTAGTTGACAACCTTTTGGAGAATTGTGACATACTATGTTTACAAGAGACATTCTTACCGAAGCAAGACTTGGAAAAACTCAACTCTTTTAATGATAACTTTCATGGTGCTGGGGAGTCTACAACTGACTTTGGCATGGGAATAGTCAGAGGAAGGATTCCAGGGGGTGTGGCTATTCTCTGGAATAAGAAGCTTGACTCTTTGATAAATGTGGTATATGGTGTATGGGCATTCTTTATGGAGCAGCAACAACTGATCATATACCTTTTGCTATGTTGATAAATGTTGAACATCTGCCGGCGCTGTCTAGAAATGGAAATAGTGTCAACACAGAAAAACTTGACTGGGCAACTCTCACTGAAGAAGACGTCTTAGTGTATTCTGCTTGTACAGACCAGTCCTTCAGTCATATTCATCTAGCTAGAGATGCAGCTGTGTGTACTGACGTTAACTGTAAGGATGTGGTGCATTGGAGAGATCTCTGCTTCATGTACAATGATATAGTAAGTGCTCTGTATAAAGACAGCAAGCCCTACTACAAGCATCACAATAAGACCCACAACATCAAACCTGGCTGGAACGAGTCTGTAGCTGAGTATCGTGCTGAAGCCTGTGAAGCCTTCAAATCATGGGCTCTAGCTGGTAGACCCAGACAAGGGCCAGTGCTTGAGTACAAGAAGCTCACCAATGCAAGATATAAGTATGCCATTCGCTTCATTTGCAAGAATGATCAAGCCATGAGGGCTGACTCCATGGCCAAGAAGCTGCTAAGCAACAACCTAGTTGATTTTTGGAAAGAAGTGAGAGCTCTTAACTGTAAAACATCTTTACCATGCACTATAGATGGAATCTCAGGAACAGACAACATTGCTGAGTTCTGGCGACAGCATTATAGCACCTTATTTAACTGCATCAAAAGTGATTTGTATAGCGTGGACAGTTCTGAGAGTAATGAGTCAATGGCAATTACATCATATGAGCTGCACCAAGCTATCAACAAACTGTCTGAAGGCAGAGCAAGTGGCTTAGACCATATTACTGCTGAACACCTTAAATATGCTAGTCCGAGGTTAGCTCCTCTCCTCGCTATTTGTTTTACTGGCTTCATGATTCACGGCTTGTTACCAGACTCAATGCTGTCTGTTCTCTTTGTGCCAGTCATTAAAAACAAAGCTGGTGAAGTATGTAGCCTAGAGAATTACAGGCCCATTGCTTTGGCCAGCGTCCTGTCAAAAGTCCTAGAAAGAATTCTGCTGGACAGAATACAGGACTTCATCACCTCCACAGATAACCAGTTGGGCTTCAAAGCCAAACATGGCACTGACTTGTGTATATATGCCTTAAAGGAAACTGTAAACAAATACAGAGGTCAAAACTCATCACTTCTTATGTGCTTTATTGATGCCTCCAAAGCTTTTGATCGTGTTAATCATAGTAAATTATTTTTTAAACTGAGCCAAAGAGGTGTCCCCACATACATTGTGAGAATTCTGTCTTACTGGTATGCGCACCAGAGTATGAGAGTAAAATGGGGTAAAAGTGTGTCAGCCCCATTTAGGGTTTGCAATGTTGTCAGACAAGTTCTGTTTAATCTGTATATTGATGATCTGTCCAAGCAACTGAAAGCCTGTAATACTGGTGCATGATGGGAAATACTCTGGTTCATCACATCATGTATGCAGATGATCTGGTGATCTTTAGTCCTTCTAGCGCTGGTCTTCAGCAGCTCCTCACTATATGTACTGTGTACGGTGTGGAACATGACATCAAATACAACGCCAGTAAGAGTGCTATCCTGATCTGTCCAACTAAAGAGGACAAATGAACCTCTGGATGAATTGCAGTCATTTTGGTTTTCGTCTTGCGCCACCATCACAAATATTATTTTTCAAATGTTGGAGATCATCTTGAAATATAATCCCTCTGCACTTTCTCTTTACCTTTCAAAGCCGCTCGTACCCCATAGTCTGAAAGGCTGTTGTTGCTTCTTTTTCAACAACAAAAGCCATTTCTATTCTAAATGTATGGAGCGCTCCTCCTCCTTCATCACATCTCTGCTGTCTATCTGCCTCCCAATTCCACTCCACTGAAATGACTTGAACTACCCTCTTGTCTTCACAAGTGTGCACACAGCAAACACATAAACACACTCTACTCTTACCTTCAACCCTATGCAGATACACACACACACACACACACACACACAGACACTGCCATTCTTTTCCAAATTGGATAGAGACACGACCATGCGATATTAACATAAGTAATAACAGGCGGCTGCTCCGGGGGCCAGCAGCTCCTATCTCACAGCACAGGATGGGTAATTGCTATTTTGGCACTGAGGTGCTACCTATGTGCTTAAGTGTGTGTGTGTGTGTGTGTGTGTGTGTGTGTGTGTGTGTGTGTGTGTGTGTGTGCGAGGAGGGATGATCTGAATAAACAGGAGTGGTGAATTGTATTCGGGATTTTTGTCTGCATGTGTGTAAGCGTGCATGTTTGGAAACTTCTTCTTCTTCTTCTTCTTCTTCTTCTTCTTCTTCTTCTTCTTCTTCTCTCTATATTTGCAGCACATGTCCCGATGACTGTTTGTGTTCGTTTGGGTCCAGTGGGAGACAGCAGGCTGTATCTGCAGCACACAGCTCCTCGGCTTGATGTTTGCTGTTGGGCTGGCACAGTTCGTTATCAGCGCACATGGTCCCTTTGCTGCAAGTGTTGCCGCTGTGTTTTGGATGGTTGGTGCGACTGGATGTCGCGTCCTCCCTCCACTCGCTCTCTCGCTCTCTCCCTCTCTCCCCCGTCTGTGCATTTGAATGCTTGTTTCAAGCAAATATGTGGGCAGCTGTCAGTCGCCCTGGATGACTGTTTGAAAACTTTGAATGAGTTCATTCTTGTGTTTGCATGTGTTTTTTGGACTGTGTGCCTTGCGTGTCTACTTCACCATTAGTGCGACCATGCTCAGTGTGTGTGGTGTGTGTGTGTGTGTGTTGTTCTTGTATTTATGAGATTATTTCTATTTTAACCCAAATTTTGAAGAAAAGATATATATTGTGAAGCCATATTTTTCCTGATTTAAGCTGAGGTTAGAAGTTATGTCTGAGGAGTAATGCAGCTAATGGATCTACACTTACTGTGTGTGTATGTCTTTGTGTGTGTGTGTGTGTGTATGTCTTTGTGTGTGTGTGTGTGATCCTCAGTGGTCTCGACAGCTCGACAGCTCTCTCCCGCTCTGTGCAACTCAATAGGCTCTCGCCGCTGTCACGCCATAGCAACCAGCCCACCTTTAGGTGATTACCATTCTCTGCCCTACCTCACCCACCTCCTCCTCCATCAGCACCCATGGAGCAAGAACCGCCAGGATGAGGAAGAGGGGGACAGGGGAGAGCAGGCGGTCTGAACAAAATGTTTTACCTTTCCTCCATCTCTGCACAAGATTAGAGCGCCTCCTGCACTGAGGCGTTTGCTGATATCTCGTCAGATTTAGTGATTCTGCTGCTTTCACTGGAGCACAGAAAGGATGTGAAGTATGTTCAGTGTTTATGACATGTGGCCTGAGTCTGAGTCTGCAAAGAGCATGACTCACATAGAGCAAGCTCATTGGCTTATGTTGGCTAATAGCACACAGAGGTTTTAATATTGACTCACACAGGGTTTTAACTGTCGTGGGTAACATGACAAGATTTGATGCATATTAATTATAATTTCTTATCGTATGGCGCCGTCGTAAAAATGAGTTATTAAAAGCTGTAGGGAGGCACCTTAGAGTGAAAAAAGGCTAAATTATTACACATATATTTTTAAATATAAACCAAGTGCTGCCGCTGTAACGTCCTTCTTGTCCGATCATCTCATGGTGGATGAGACGAGACTCTCCACTCCTCGGATTGCCGTCATCTTTATATTTTTTCTTCTCCGTCACTGCCGTCAATCTGTGAAATGAATGAGCAGATTTATGAACTCAATCAGTTAAAGACAGCACAGTGTGTGGAGCCGCTTAGCATCAATAAATCATTGGCTCATTAATTTGCTGGACTCTTGCCAGTTTTGCTTGTTACTTGTTGTGACACTCGGCGCTGTGTGGCAGTAAAGTTTGATTGCTTTATGGCAATCAAACAGGAAGAGGGAACAGTTTCTCCACCTCGGATGGAGCTTTAGCTTTTCGGTTAGCAACAATGTCTGTCACTAGATACCAACAACAGCGTTACTGAGCAGGATTTGGTACGTTTATGATAATAAGAAAGCGCAGTTCTTCCCACAGCACCTTTCTTTTGTACCGGTTTGTCTGAGAGTGACATCTGAAAAGGCCAAAATGCTCATTGTGTGCTTACAAACTCCCACCTAACTTCTGTGGCTTCTCTTCATTCTCACTAAATTAGGAGATGACGGTTGGAACACAAACTCCGTCACCAACTCACACCGCCAAGTTCAACGGTTCAGCCAAGTGTCAGCTTGCGTGTGTGACTGCCTGTGACGCTCGTGTCTGCATCCGTGCTCTGAGTCGCAAACTCACGAGTAAAACAATGTCTCAGACTGGAGGCAGAGAGAGGACGTCTCCGCACCACATTTATCAATGCTATGTGACAGAAATGTCGTAAATAATCCACGTGTGCATGTACGCATACGCAGAGGTGGGCAAAGATACATCAAAATGTATTTTGATACAAAATACAAAATAACCCTCAAATAAATGTATCAAAATAAAATACAAAATACTGGTGCCAGAAAATGTAACAAAATACAATACATGTATTTTGTATTTAAAATATAGGAAATACTTTTTTCTGGATTTTCCGTTTTCTCACAATTTGGTATAGCAGAGCATTCAGGTTAGGGCTATATAATATAATAATAATATAATATAATTATATATAATGTACACAAAGCTCTGGTGAAGCCCACAGAAAGGAAGAACAGTCACAGAATGTCAGTGTAACTCAGCACATCTGTGCTTGTTGATGGTCCTTCTTGAACATCATCTTGCTGAGACATGATGTCCACCTCAGGACATTTAATGTTTTTTAGTTTTTTTTAACAAATGGACATCTACTGTCATAGCCTGGCTAACTGTGAACTATATTATCTGCCAGTAATTGATATGGCATTATGACATCCACATTGAGAAGATACAGCATAACTTGTAATTCAGTGCAAGATTAGATGGTCAGACGTCTCTTGATGAGGTTATCATGAACATACAAGCTCCCAATCTCCCTCTTCCTATAGCTAGCTACTCCACTGATAAGTTAACTTGCTAAACACTGGCTATGCACTAGCCTAGACAGCATGCTAGCGTCATTAGCATGTTAGCATCGATCGCTAGCTTGATATTATAACCATCACCATGTATATAGACAGCATGCTAGCGTCATTAGCATGTTAGCATCGATCGCTAGCTTGATATTATAACCATCACCATGTATATACAATAAGCTATGTAGCCAGACCGTGACATAAATTATACATCAAGCTAGTTGATATCTGTCACACTCAGATAACATATTTAACTTGACAGACAATCCGTTGAATGTGAAGATCTGAAGACTGAACTCGTGAAATGTTTTTTGATTCCTGGAGAAAGTATTTTGAGTGTTTAAAATACAAAATTACTCCACTCTAAAGTATTTTGTTACAAATTACGTTCGATTTTTATCGACCCGATCAAATACAAATTACAACATACTCAAAAGTAATTCAAATACGTATTTCAAATACAAGTAACAGAAATACTGCCCATCTCTGCGCATACGCACGCCATTACTAACACACCACGGCTTGAGGTAATGTCCCTTATGGAAGCAAACATGCCCTCCGTATCTTCATCATACATGCGCTTGTCGTCGCTGCACCGCCTCCTTGTCTTCCTCTAAGTGTGATGATTAGGAGGCGCTCCGAAGCGCCTGACACCGCGTCATAAATTCACTTTGAGACACCTTAAATCATCTCCCCCGGAGTGCTTATTCCCTTCCGCGGCTGCCAAATGTCTTTCGCGTGTGTAATCTTTTACATACAAATTCGAAAGCGGCCTGGAGTTGGGACTGATTTGTAGCTTGTGTTGACGCTTTAAGCGCTAAGCGACCGTGCCGCCGACATCTGAATGCATCTAATCTGACGTAATCTGGCGGCCAGATGAGAGTTTTGCTGGATCGTTACCCAGCCTCCCCTAACAACCCGAAAAAATGATGCTTCTACAACAAAAATAAGCGGGTTTTCATGTGGTTACAAAGAGTCATTTGCGACTTTGACACAACTTCGCTACCTTTACGCCTCGTAAAACAAGACGCAGTAACTTGTAAATCATGCACCGTAGTCACGGCCATGCGCAACAAAGGTTTCTATAAAATGCACATTTCAGTTGCACTTTCCATCAGACTTGCTCGAGAAAGGCACGTAACCTCGTTATGTCTTGATCGGGGAAGTGGTTTTACAGTGTGGCATTAAAGAAACTCTCTGTCTGTGAGCACATACAGTATGCCTCCTGCTGACAGGTCTCAAACCAGTGGCATTTCCCAGAATAACGAGTCAGGACTGGAAAATGAAGGGTGGTAAAGAACAGACTATAGACACAACAACGGACCGCTTTGAAAAGCCCGCAGGTGATTCTGTACCGACAACAAAAGGGTCTCTTGCAGCTCGGTTTCTTTTCTGCCACCACGGAGAGAGCTCGCGCCTGCTGGGCTCCAGTGCCAGACCTGCCGTGATGCTTATTGACTGACACACTGCCGACAGAGGGTAACGCGCTGGGTGGCAGGGGCACCAATAGGTCAGATAACAGCCAGCGATGTGGCGCAGGGCATTGGGACGGAGGCTTTTCTTATCACATTGGCAGGAATGTGCTATTACTGTATATCTGTAAATGGCAAAATTGACCGTTCACTAAACCCTGCACCCAAACCGTGCAACAGTAGCGCCGTACTACTACTATACGCCTACCGTACTTGGTATCTACACAGTTTGGACGGTGGGGTCTTATTTAATCATTTTAACATTTTAAAAGCCTAAAACGAGAGCAAAAGAGTGAGGAGCGGATTGAACCGTGTTCATCTGACTCCACACCTTTACACACTGGTGGTGTGGCGACGAAACAAAGGTTTCAAGAAAAGGTTTGAAAGGATTCACGCAGACAGAGGATCAACTGATCCCGTTGACCCTGCAACACCACAACGTATCCTCATACAACGGTTCAGACAATATCTTACAAAAAGTTACTCCTACTTTTCATACATTTACCCACGAGAGCCAGCAACACGTGTCGATTTCCGCTCGTTACATGCATACAATTCAAAATGAACTTCCGTCTTCACAGGAAACAACTTAGTTAAGTTCAGGCAACAAAAGAACGTCATTAGGTTTAGGAAAAGGTCATTGTTTGGGTTAGAATAACTAAGGACCTGTTGTTACTGAAGTACATGTTATGTTGATGTTAATTCTCACATGTCAACTACGAATCCTGGATGAGACCAGCCTGAACACCTGCACAGTATTGTTTTTCTATTTATTGTTGCCACAGACAAACAGCTTTACCCACATTTTATTCACGATATCATGTATGTATCCATCAAGGCATTTTTTAACAATCTTTTCGCTTCATGCAAATTAGCTGAAAACATGTATAAGTCAGCGTGAGGTGGAGTTCGCAACCAACAGAGTTCTAGTAATTACCTTAAACTAGCTAGCTTCATTCCAGTCAATAAGAACCTTTGAGTGATAAACTTGCCAATGTTATTTTTGTATCATCGTGTGCCGCGTTAGAGCGGAAAGCTTAACAGCAACAGTCACGAAGGGGGACGGGGGCTTAGCGAGCGGTCGGCTGTGGTCCATCTGCTCAGAGGAGCCACGACTGCAGCAGTTTGTTGAGAAATGTCGCAGGAAAAGATGCTCGGCTGGAAGAAGAAAAAGATTAGACGTGAAATTAACAGAGAGTTCTGGAGATAGTGTAGTTCCACTGATGACAGATTTCTACGTTTGAAATGGATCATCAGCAATTCACGATGCCATTTATGGACTCAAAATTAGTTTTGCAGAATAAACGTGTGATTTATGTGACTGCGACACATCCTCAGGAGGTTTAGAAGATCACAGGCAGAGATAAAAACAACGTGTTTGTGTGAGCAATATCTTCCAGTCCAGTGGATCTTTATCTCATCTCTGACATTCCGGTTCAGAGCGGCTCTCCTGCTGCTGCTTTGATCTCCTCTTCCCTTTCTGCTCTGGTCTCCTCCGACTCCCACTCGCTCTGACGTCCAGGGACTGTCTTCCTGACCACGGGGCCCGAGGAACACCGCGTGAAGCTGGGGATCCGAAGGCGGTGGGCAGGGCCCATAGTCTGCCGGGGTCACAGGGCCAGCAGGAGGGACTTTAGAGCGGCTTTAGTGGCAACAATGGCCCAAACTGTATTCAGAGAGGTGGGAGAAGATGAGGAGGGGAGGGGTGGGACGGAGGTTTTTGCTTTGTTGACACTAAATGTGTGGGGTACTTCCTGAGGGGATGTGACTGATTGTCTTGTGGTTTGTTGAAGGGCCGGTAGACGATAATTTCGCAGGCTATTGAAACACAAGTCAAATGTCCTGATTGGTTCCCAGGAGGAGGTCACGTGGTCCGACACCAGTACTTCCACCGCAGGCATCGGATTCGACGGACAATCTTTGGCACCAAGTTACTTCTGGTGTTATCTAACTAGCTTATAGTAGCTTGATGTTTCTGTCATCAACAGCACTGACGCCAAATCTATCAGCACGATGACGCATCCCGTTACGTTATTAGAAAGACATATACGTGCACATGTTTCACATGAAGGTGCAAGGCCAGTGGAAACCAGCATGCACGAAAAGAGTCACGCCTGCACACTGACTCCAAACCAAAGATATATATGTATATATATATATACATATTTAAAGCTCTGACTCTGTCAAGTTATGTGGAATGAAATCATTGAACAATGATGATCTTTTCCAATTGATATAACACATTGCCAGGACTACATCGCAGTCAACAAGAAGTTCAATATGTCTACATTTACAAAATGTCAGTTAACAACAACAACGTATTTCATATTCTTGAATTTGTTCTCTCGGTGTCACAGTCTAAATGTGTAAAGGTGTTCAAACTCTCCTTCTGGAGATGAAGGGTTTTCATTTCTAACATGCTCAACGTCAATGTTTCCTCAGGGAGGACATCCAGCCACTGCTGGTCCACCGCACAAATACTCATGTATGGTTATATATCGATTCACATTAGAGAAACTCAAATACTACCACATTACGACCAGTCACTATGACTGTTAGCTGTAATAATATGAGAGCCGGATGAGGAGAACTGATCTGATTAGAGCAGCAATGCAGCAGCAGATGTTTGTCAGGCTGCTGTGGAAGAAAGCCTCTCGTTTCCCTTCAGCGGTGACAGTCCTCATAGCTATGCATTATGGTGTAAAACTAGTCAAATATTTAGCAAAAATTGATGTTATGCTTCACTGACCTTGAAAAAAAATCACTTTTGATTTGATTCTAAAGATTGACACCCTGAATGAAAATGTTAAAACAAGCAGCGTATTAAAGTGTGAGTCCCAAATATCAGCAAATCATACTATGACACAAGTTTGTGTGAGTTTATCTGAGAGAGATTGTGTGTGTGCTTGTATTTGTGTGTGTGTGTGTGTGTGTGTGCTGAAGCGAAGGATTAGGAGTCGGTGTGCATGATTGGCACACAATGCAGATGTGTGGGCAGCAGATGCCATCTGTAGAAAGCGGGAGTGGGCTGGTAGAGGAAGGGAATGGGGAGGAGGAGAGGCGGGTGTGTGTGTATGTGTGTGTGTGTGTGTGTGTGTGTGTGGGGGGGGGGGGGGGTTTCTCCGCCACTTCGCCCTCGGAAAAAAAGCCAATGGTTTGACAGGGAGATAAAGGAAATGATGGGAGCGTAATCAATCAAAAATACTGTGACACGAACTAAAGGAAGACAAGGGGACACCATCCGCCCACTCGCACCCGTCCCGACCACCGTCACAGCGCGCTATTGTTGGTTCGCAAAACTTTATTAGAATACTGCAAAGGCACATGTGTCCCATCCCCAGGAGACTCTCATGAACCCACACACCTCTCCAAGTATTCCTAAATCAGCCTCATTCTTCTTGACCTGACATAGCAAGCCACAATCCGGATCCATAGCTGCCCAAAAAGACCAGGCACACGTTAAAAAAAAACAATTTAAAATACTTTTTCTTTGAGTGGCATCTGCGAGGGACAAAACAAAGCTGCACTATGTCTGTAGAAGCGTTTGAGACAATGGCAGGTCTATTCGCAGTGACATCGCCCCGATGAGAAAAACGTTGTTTCCTTGGAAGGGGCGGAAATAAAGTCTTGGAAGCCTGAGGTTGGTGTGACAGCTACAAAAAGACATAGGAACCGGAGCTCTTGGGATCTGCCAAATGTTGATGCTAGAGGCTACGGATATTTCCACACAAAGACACAGTCATATCTTTGTCTATATGTACGACTCTGTAATGAAATGAGAAGAAAAAGGGGCATTCAGACACCTGAGTGTGAGGAAAATGTCTTACAGTCGCACATCACGGAAATTCAAAATGAATACGGCTTTATTTAAATGTTAAAGATATGGATTTCACATAGCAGTGAGGACTGTATTCATATTTTTGATTCATGTGATGCCCTCAGAAAGGGAAGGATTACTGAGCGAGCCTACCGGGCAAAGGCCCAGGGTCCTCAAAGTGTCAGGGGCCCCCATGGCCTTCACCAACAAAATGTCACTCGAAGAGACACGTACACCCAAGGGGGGGACTCAAAATGACCACAAAAAAACAAAATGACTAAAAAGAGACACAAAAGACTGCAAAGACACACGCAACACCTATGAAAAGGGGCAAAACAACCTCAAAAATATTCAAACTGACTACAGAAAAACTAAACAATGACGAAGAGACACAAGACAACAACATAAAGAAGCTAAACAACTTTAAAAAACGGTGTTGTGTGTCTTACTCCTCAAGAAGACAGAATATTACAAAGGTGCTGGTGGTTGTGGAAAGCTGTCTGCAGTCACCGGCCACAGCTTGTGCGGTGATGCAGAACGCCCGGACCTGCCCACACGGTGACAATCTCCTCTGCAGATCATTGAAAGGTTGCCTGCCGCTGCAACGGGGCACATCTCATGGGAGCAATAGAAGACCTGTGTAGGAGGACATAAAAGAGGGAGAGCACCCTGGGCAGAACCCCAAAACCTGGACACAGCTGGCTTGTCTCGAACAAGAACAATGCAGCCTTTGTTTGGAGGAAAGACTGCAGGAGCAACATCAATTCCTGCACAGCCGTTCACCTTTGCGGCTCCACAACACCAGGTCGGCTCCGTACACTTGTACTGATGGATGAATCTCTGTGCACATAAATACCCATAAAGCCTCGATAATAATCGAATAATAGCGAGGAACAATAATCCAATAAAGGCCCACCTCCTGTCACAAAAGAAGGCATCCTCAATTTCCACAAAGTGCAATAGCATGTAATGGTATGGAGGTCATGCTCCTGCTTGTTCTCTAATCCAATTTTGGAGGCGGAACAGGCGTCAACATCTCCGCTAGGTGGCGACCTTGGTCCGATGCGGCCCGCCTTGGACGGCGCTGCGCGCGAGCGGAGCCGGACCCCGTGCAGGATCAGCAGCAGCACAGTCAGTGTGAGGGGCGACACAGAGGACGGACGCTGACGCATGTTTTACTCACATCAATACAAAGTTGAGGAGCAGTTTGTTATGTGTCTCAGCTAAAGTTAAGGGAGCTGCGATTGGAGCGGACTTCATTCCCTAAACAAATCTCAGGGAAATCTCAGGCATCTCACGTGCGTACACACACACACACACACGCACACACACGCACACACATCCCTTTCGTTTTCACTGTTGACTAAACGGACATTTCCCCCCTCCGAGTTGTTACATCGCCTTTGTACCTGCATAGCGAATGTGGGTCGTTGCCATCTCACACTGTCACCATCTCCGCCTATCTCATAGTGTTAACTGGTAAACGACAGAGTGAGCTGTTTGGAGGGGGGGGGGGGTGAAATTAATGATTATTCCCTCTCCTCCTCCCCTCTTGTCCACTATACGTTTCCTTTCCTATATGGATTGACGGGTTCGCGTCAAACGCGCACATGAGAGTATAGACCCGCCTCCTGGCTGTGGTGCGCTCGTTGCGTCTCTCCTCCCTGACCGCTTCAAACCCATATTCCACTGGGAGAGAGAGAGAGAGAGAGCGCGAGGGGGCGAGTGAGAGAGAGAGAGAGAGAGAGAGAGAGAGCGAGAGAGAGCAGGACCTGCGAGAAGAGCAGTGAAAGAAAAAGAGGAGAGGAAAAACGGAACAACGACACAAATGGCACTCATGGCAGGGATTTTGTTCACGGCCACCTTTCTTGTTTTTGGGATTTCTACGTTTGTTTCTCCGGCACGGATATACCCCCCCAATGAAGGTAAGGTTGTCGGGAGAAAAAACAAAACATAACTGCCCGCGGACTTCGGACTTCATCCCCGCTCCGTCTCCCCCTCTGTGTGCGTTTGCGCTGCGGAGCCGCACTTCGTGGCCCCCCTTTAGTTGCGAGTGCGTGGAGCTGCGATAAGTACACGGGGTGGACAAAAAGACAACAACAACCGACGGTCACTTTTACGCAGCGACTTTTGCTGGGTTTGTTTTGTAGCTATGTGAACGCAACTGGAATGAGAAGTGGCTGACCGAAATGCGCATCGGCTGTTTTTGGTCTCTGGCTCGGGCTTGGATCGTGCCAGTTGCCCAAAGCCTGGTAGCAGGAATTACCTGCAGCCCCCCACGATACCGATCTAGAGGGGGGAGGTCAAGCCTCTCTCCCTGCGTAAAAAACAAGTTTAATGTTGCGGTGCATGTAAAAAAGACATGTGTTGTCGAGCAGAAATGAACATTTAGCAGTCAGTGGGAGACTCGCAAATCCGGCGCACATCCGAGCGGCTAAGCAGCTCGTAATTTATCAATTCCAGAGTCGCTCACAGTGAACGCTTCCGCTGTCACGGTGGGTTCTTTCGGTGGAAGGTGATTATGGGAATGACAAGATAACCAATTGTTTCAGTGTGCTGCTCGGTGTGAATGCAAAGCCTCCGCGGCGAATTAAAGAATAGTTCCAGAACGATTCACAACAGCGCTTCCTGCTATTTGCTTTCCCCCGATGATTTACGTTTACTGAAGCGCGGCCGAACATCGAAGCGCGAGCTTTTTAAATGGAGCACGGTGTGTGTCCGACACGAAACAGCGCGCTCGGAAGGTTTGGGGACTAGAGTTGCCGTGCTCGGGGTCCTGGGGCGCAGCGTGTCCAGCCTTTACGATCCACCACGGGTTCCAGTGCAAACACTCATAAATGAAGTATTTTATTTGAATTAAAAAAAAAACATCTCATCGGACTCACGGAGTCCGTCTCCTGCAGAATGCTGTCTCTGTTTGACACAAGTCCCCGGGACGAATCCCGGCTCGGTTCAGTTAAATATGAAACAAATGTTCCGCCTTAAAATGGATCAGTCTGCAGTCTCCCGAATAACTGATATCACAGACTTGCATAACGGGCATATTTATTCATCTCGACCGAGCAGCTGATTAAGCTTCGCACCGAATTCAAAACCCCTCAAAGATAATCCTAAAATATACGACATTTAGTCCAATTGAAGACATATTTTAATGAACGCTTCAGACACATAATGTTTTACTCTTTTCAACAACATATATTGCGTCTGTCTGTCCGTCTGTCGGAGGCATTTTAACAGCGTTTGTTCTTCAACCACCAAGTTTATGCACACGGCTCCCTAATTGAATTCGATCACATCAAACATATTCCTCGCAGACGCTGAGCGAGGTGACACGTTATTACTTTCAAGACACTGGGGGAAGTACATTTGTCTTTCGCAAAACAAATCTTTATCTCAACTGACATCAATCAAAAGGACGCGCGTTTGGCTCAGCAGGGAATTACGCGTAAGAAAACATTTGCCCACAGTCTTCACTCTCTGTGCGTACCGACATCCATCATGAGAATATTTTCCGGCTTATTTCTATCCATTATAAACCCCTTTTTTGTGAAAAACATAGGAACCCATTTGACCTTTTCGGTGTGTCAGATTTAAATGGATTACATGCCAATGCTGATGTTGAATGAACGCACTCAGAATGCATGCTCACTTCTCACATTCTTGTTTTCCAGTCACATTATTGGACTCCAGATCCGTACAGGGGGAGCTGGGATGGGTCGCCAACCCCACAGAAGGAGGGGTAAGTGCTGCAAAAGAAGTGTCCCTTGTTAGGACGCATGGTCCCCTATTGAGCAAAAAAATGGAGCGATAATATCCATTATTGGCCAGAGCTCTGGAGCGGACCGCCAAACAGATACACAGCCCTCTTTGATAAGACCTAGTCCTGGTGAGCCCTTTATGGGAAAATCATTGTTGATGATTTATTGTGCAGCTGTCTGCACTGTAGGGACATTAGGCTCAGGGTGAGATCAAGGCATCATTTCCAGTATCGTACACTAAAATATGGGTAAATTAGACGAGAGAGAGAAAGGGGAGACATTTTGTCGTATATAGAGACCCTCTGGAACAGCTTCCAGGGCCCCATGGGGTCCCCCGAATCCACTTTGAGAACCACCGGTCTATAGGCAACACACACACACACACACACACCTCCTCACTCCTCAACCCCTGCTCCCCCTCTTTTCTCCTCGCTTCCCTTCTCTCTAACCACTCTGTAATGGTCAGATGCAGGGGCCGATACTGCAGGCGGGCGTCAGGTTTCCTGAATAGACGGCGGATTGAATCGGTCTTTGTGGAGAAACTTTATATCCCTTTCCACCATTGAGTCGAGGAGAGGGAGTGGGAGAGAGGGGAGTTGGCAGCTGAGAGAGAGCGAGAGAGAGAGAGAGCGAGAGAGAGAGAGAGAGAGAGAGGGTCCTCTGGAACGGATGAATGGGGGGGGGGAGTGCAGAGGGGTTCAGCTCTTTTTGCCGCAGGACGACTGGATCTCGCTGTAAAGCGAAGGGGATCGGGTCGACCGAATGCGTGATCCTTGGGTCTAATTGGGAGATCTACAGTGGCCCTGATAAGGGAACACATAGGGGCCCCACAGTGGCCACGGGGCAGTGATGGTCGAGGAAAGGGAAGGCCCGTTCCATGCCTAAACCAAGTCAAACTAAAATGCATAAACATAAATGAATAATTGTTCATGTTGAACAAATAGCAGCCGAAATGTGATGACGAGCACAAATTAGCCTTTTTATGTTTCATGAAAATGAATACTGATTCGGGACAATCGACTAATGAAAAGGGGGTGTGAGGGGTGGGGCAGAATTCCACCTTGTGCAGCTGTTGCCCGTTCTGCTCATGAGCTTTCCTCAGTGAACCTGGCCGGTGCTGCAGCTCCCCCCCCCTCCCCCAGTCCTCAGCCGTTTTATCGCAAACAAGTGATTGACAGGGTCCTGGCACCTTCATCCACCCTCTCATTACGACCAATTGGCCTTATTCTCCCTCTTCCCCGCTATCGGCCTTATCTCAGCGCTGCTTGATTTCCACAACAAAAAGGGGGGGGGGGCTGGGCTAAAGGAAGAGAGCGGAGTGGAATGGAACAGCAGGCAATGATAGACATCTTCACAAATCATACAGCCGCGGCACTATGTTTAGCGTCAACCCACCCTGCTCCGGGGAAATGCAGCTTTAAACCAGATTGTTTATGATAAGGCGTCAAATCAAATCTGCCAGCGTAACCTATATCTTCCACTGTTCCATTATGACTTTTTTTTCTTCTTCTTTCGTACAGTTTTCTAAGTGGTTCAAGCTACGGCAGCCAAAGGCCTGTCTGCTCTTGTTTACAGCCCGGCTCAGTCAAAGACTATTTAAAACACACGGTGGAAAAAAAAAACCCTTAAGGGAACACGCCGCTTTGAGCCTCTCAATACGTATTTGTGTTTGCTCAACGGCGATCTGTCGAGAGGAGAACTTTATCATAAGTAAAACAAACATTCCCTCCTGGCAAAAATAAAGCAGGCCGCGCAGGATAAGGTGATCCATGCGTCCCACGTCACCATCTCCCTCTCTATGAGTTCATACTAACAGCGGTGAACATGTGCCTCCGTCTCCCCGTCGTGTATGCTGAAGTAAAGCAGGCACACATTAGATCATGAGCATTGATTCCAGACCTTTTAGGTTTTTGCATCTACACACTCTTGCCTTTTCATTCCTTCCTCTTCCCTCTCTCGGTGTGAAGATGGCATTGTGTACCACTACCCAAGTCATTTATGTGTAGTCATTACAGAGGCAGAGAACGAATTACAAATTTCCTTCCTCGCGGTGGAGGGGAAGCCATGAATATTAATATCTTTATTATTCTATATTAGGACCTAACAAGTCTATTAGGTGCCATTCATAAAATATGCATTAAGTTTAGCCATTAATTAATTGCTCTGCCCAGACTCAAATATTGACTAATCTTTCTTGCATGCTCTTTTGCACAGTATCTCTCATTCTTGGCATGGACTGGCTCCCACTCATGTGCAATACTTATATAAGCCATTTTAATTACGAGAGCATTTGGTTTTGATATTTCTCTTTTACAACATCAGTAATTAATTTGCAGATTGAAAGGCAGAGGTTGAAAAATATCCTTGTAACGTTTATTTCTATTGTTGTGCTCCTTTCCCCAGTGGGAGGAAGTGAGTATTATGGATGAAAAGAACATTCCCATCCGGACGTACCAGGTGTGTAACGTCATGGAGCCAAACCAGAACAACTGGCTCCGCACTGACTGGATCCCCCGAGGCGGTGCCCAGCGCGTCTACATCGAGATCAAGTTCACCCTCCGGGACTGCAACAGCCTCCCGGGTGTCATGGGAACCTGCAAGGAAACCTTCAATCTCTACTATTACGAGTCCAACAACGACAAGGAGCGCTACATCCGCGAGAACCAGTTCGGCAAGATCGACACCATCGCCGCGGACGAGAGCTTCACTCAGGTGGACATCGGCGATCGCATCATGAAGCTGAACACAGAGGTCCGGGACGTGGGGGCCTTGAGCCGAAAGGGCTTCTATTTGGCCTTCCAGGATGTTGGAGCGTGCATCGCGCTCGTCTCCGTCAGGGTCTTCTACAAGAAGTGTCCGCTTGCGGTGCGGAACTTGGCCCAGTTCCCCGATACCATTACTGGAGCCGATACCTCCTCGCTTGTGGAAATTCGCGGCTCATGCGTGGATAATTCAGAGGAGAAGGAGGTTCCGAAGATGTACTGCGGGGCGGACGGAGAGTGGCTGGTGCCCATTGGGAATTGCCTGTGTAACCCGGGATTCGAGGAGCGCAATGCAGAATGTCAAGGTAAATAATTCACTTTTTTTTGGGGGCTTTCTCTATTTATAGATCCCTCTCTACCTTCAAACTCTGCCAGTCCCTACAGTATCCCATCTATTTAATTCTCCCCATCCTCTTTCTCTGTCTTTATCCTTTATGTTTCGTTCTTTTTGTCCTTGCCTCCATTCACCCACCTCGCACTCTGTTGGATATTTCTGACTCCTTGCTCTCCCACTCCCTCTGCAGTCTTCTCTCCAGTTGTCTGGTTGGCCGATAGAAGCAATGATGATTGTAAATGGAGTAATTAGCAGGCCCACTGGGAGGTGTTGTGCAATGGGATGCGTCCCAGGAGAATTGGTTGACACCGAGAGAGGAAGGCTAGAGCTCCAACTGGTTTGCACTACCGCTGTGTCTTTCACCCCCACCTGCTCTTTCTCTTATTCCCGTTGGAGCCAGAAGCTGGGAAAAAGAGATAGACGGCTTTAGAGGGAGGGAAAGAGAGAGAATGAGTTTATCATTCCAAGCAGGTAGGAGAAGAATGAAAATACACAGCTGTGAGATGGGGTTGAAATAGTGCTATATGGTAGGGGGGGAATAGCCATTGGCGGACGATTATTCTAGTCTCAGCTCGACGTGATCCTACACCACGCTGTTTGATGGGGTTTTAAGGTCTGCGCTTTTAAATCAGGAGCATGTTAGCGCCTGCAGCATGTTGCTGAATTCAGCAAATTGCCTAGAAATACCCATTCAACTTTGCCAATAGATCTTACCAAATTTCCTTTTGCAACAAATGGCGTTTTTGATCGACTCCACCTAAATTTAGCTTGCTTGTTTTCATTGCAGACGATAGATTGCAGTGTATTGCATGCATTAGTGTATTGTGGATAGCATCTAGCAGTACTCAGCAGCTGTTTTGTGGATCACATGCAGCATTTTGCCAAGCTGAGGCAGAGTTGTCAGCTGGCCAGAGGAGCGGATGCCAATTCTGCCACGATGGTTTATTGGTACACCCCATTCGCCACCCACCACCATCGCACACAAAAAGCAGTGAGGGGTCAGAGGCCGGGCACGGTGATTAACAGGGGGACGGACCACTACACCTATCCTAATTTACGAGGGAACCTTTATCTTGGAGGACTAATTGCATGACAAGCAGGTCTGGTGATTTAGGGGTACCGCTGGCTGCTTGGGGGTGGGGGAGGCAATGGGGTACTGGGGGTTTGAGAGAAGGAGACCAGAAAGTAGTTTAGGCAAACTCCCTTAAATTGCCTTTCTATCATGCACTTTACCACACTAACGTATAGACCCTGATCTCATGCTGTATCCTCACCAACATTGAAATAGACTCCTTATATCTTCACTTTAATTTCAGTTGAAATAAGCTGTTCCCCTCCAAAGACGGCAATAAAGGATTTGGAAACCAGGATTTTGTTTTTATGACGAATGCAGTCTCGTACTGTCTGGCAGTATTGCTTTTCAAGCCAACACATCCATTTAGTTCACATATTACTGCATCTGCTTTAGTTTGTTTGAGTTTACAGTGCCAGTGCCCCACTTCATTCACTTTGTTTAGCTTCAATTCCTGTTTTTTGTTTCTTAGCTTTTCTCTTCCAATTTGAAACTGGATAACAGGCTTTGGGTTAAACGCTGCATGCCGTCAGCGTGGGTCAGAGCCAGTGACTGAGAGGTTAGGAGGTGCTGGCCGCTGACAGTCTTCAAGTGCACTGATGAGCTGGTTAATATTCCCCAATGTGACAGGCTCTATGGGAGAAGGGGCTCCTCTCCTATTAGGCCATGTTGACCAAGGGACTTGCTGTTTTTTTGGGCGGAGGGAGCGCGGATATCAAGGGAGAGTTGTGGGGTAAGGTGTTTGTTCATAGTTTATTTTCCTTATGTATCAAAATGTTTTAAAAAGTATATGAGAGTGGGGCAGCCTTTGCTCACTATACAGATAGATTTGGTTTAAAACCTCTTTTCAAAGGTTTTCTGTGGTGCACGCAAGTTCAATTGTGTGTTCCCATACTTGTGTGTCTGTGCTTGTCTGGTGTTCGTGCGGGGTTACGAGGCCACCTTGGCCCCTGGTTCCCAGCCCAGGATGAATGGGCTCTCCTCCATCATTGTTTGGGGCAGCAGCGGAGCCGACTGAGGCTGGCAATGTTTGGGCGGGGGGAAGAGGTAGACGGGGGCGGGGGGGGGCTGACGGGGTTAGGGTTAGAATTGTATTCTCCACCCCTGGCAGAGGTCAGGGGTCATCCCCTTCTGCATCCATCTTAGCGCTGCGTCCGACAGGGTCGTGGATCCAGGATTGATTAAGACGTCAGGATTTTGACAGCTGTGGCGGGGGGGCATGCACATGTGTGTCTGTGCTTGAGGTGGGCCAAGGGTGGCCAGCGCATACACCCAGGGGCCAAGGCAGGAGGGGCCAACCAGGGCACTGATCTAAGGAGAGGGGGACTCTGTCTGTTTGCATTTGAGATCCCTTTCCCTGTTAACCACCTTCCCCCCACACGCTCTGTTGTGTAAGGTTCGGGGTCAGGGAGTCCCCTCGCTCCTCATCTGGTGGGGGGGGGTGTTAATGAGGAGGGATTAGTGAGATCTACGCATGTCGTTATGGTAGAATGCTAATCACCTTAACTGTTTGTTTCTTTGTCGGCCGAGAGAAACTTTTGAACGACGGTGTGCTCTTGCAGCATGTTTTGCCTCTGCAGAGCAATGGTGTGTGGCTTCACGAATTTCAGCAAATGTCAAGTTATGTATTTATGTGTGTGTGTGTGTGTGTGTGTGTGTGTGTTCCTTCACGTTATATTTGTTGGTGTGTGTCTGTTGAGGGTATAGCTCAGCCGAGGCGTGAAGGTGACAGACACTTTTCACACTGAGGAATGCCAGTTCATGGTTGAGCTGTCACCCCACAACCGATCATCACCACCGGTCAACACACGCACACACGCACGCACACACACGCACGCACGCACGCACACGCACGCACGCACGCACGCACGCACTCACACCTTAATGGTAGCTGACATTGCCTCAAAACAAGAAGTTTTAAAACTCTTTATCTTTTACATTTTCATTGTTTTCTTAAATCAAGTTCTTATGGACTTTTGCACATTTAATCTCTTTCCTTGTGTTGTGTTTTAAGATAAATGCTGCAACCTTAATCTTCCTTTTCACCACTTTGCGTGTTCCCTCTAAAACTGTGTGTGTGTGTGTGTGTGTGTGTGTGTGTGTGGGTATAATGGCTTCGGGCCCGAACGTGATGTCAGTGTGTGATCACCTGAGACACCGCCCCCCCCCCTCCACCCTCTCTATTCCCAGCAGTCTTTGCCAAACTGGAAACTCATTCATATTGGATTAAGAGGTTTTAGGGATGAAGTTTCTCTCCTGTGTGTGTGTGTGTGTGTGTGAGAGTGTCTGGGTCTTCCAGTCTCTCTCTGTCTCTCTCCCCCCCCCTCTGTTGACAGTGTTAAATATGCGCTTGGGAGCATCATTCTAAATTCACCACGTAATTCTATTTAGCCCGCCGGTCCCCGATGGCTTTAAATACACAGACTCAGTCCCCTTGCTCTTCCTCGCCTCCCTTCCTATTTTCCTCCTCCTCCTCCTCCTCCTTTATCTTTTGCATACACTCAAATGAAATACTGCGTCTTCTTCTTGGCCGGCTTGGTAGCTTGCCTGTTTTTTTTCCGTCCATGTCTTCTGTCTCTTCAAATCTCCTGCTGCTTCAATGGCTCTTCTTTTTTCTCTCTTCATATGTCTTTTTTCATCTCCCTCCATTTTCCTTTCACTTTCCCTTTTGCACGTTTCCATTCAGTCTTTTCTTTTCTATCCTCTCGTCTCCTCTTTTTCTTTTTGCTTCCTCCCTCCTCTCTGCTCCGGCCGTCGAGGTGGTTAGTGTGTGTCAGCCTGTCTCTGGTGGCAGCAGCAGGAAGTGGGCTGAATATTGAGATTACCTTCACTGCTGGGGAGGGAGGCAGCTCCAGAGCAGCAGCACACATGCACATCACCACCTATCATTGTCCCCAGACACACACACACACACACACACACACACACACACACACACACACACACACACGCACAAGTGTGTGAGTGTACAGACACAAACCTGAATAATAATAATAAAAAACGAATCCAGACACAGGGAAGGATGTCTTAGGCGACTGGAACCACTATGTGCATGTGTGCGTTCGCGTGTAGACAGCCGTGCACGCGCGCTTACACAAACTCTGAGAAAGATCCAGCCGCACACACCGCATGTAAAAATAAAGGACATGTTAAGTAATAGACTCAAGCCTACAGACGCACTCATGAATATGTATAGCAGAAGCATTTAGTATGTGTTAGCACACACACGGAGCCGAGTGCAGCAGAATGGAGGTGAATGTACTCATCACTCTCCCCGCCACCAGAGAGGCTCATTTTGTGCTTTCTGAATAGAGTCGAGGAATCTATTACCAGCGGAGAGCAGGAAAGAACAACAGATTCATGCTCAGAGGGAGAAAGAGAGGACAGAATGTCTCACGGGCGGTCCTCCGCCACCCTCCCCTTCTTGCTAAGATAATTACGTTAAGCATTTAACAAAAGAAAACACAGTTTATTCTTATTTAGCTCCTAAAATGACGAAGGAAAAAGAAGTCTTCTCAACACACACAAATCCTCCCTTGACTGAGGCGGGATGGGGGGAGGTAATTCAACCGTCATTAGCTGAGGTGCTGAAATGTTTTTCCTGCTCGGGCTGCCGTGCTGCCTGTGTTTGTTCCCTGTTGCAGTTCTCGACACTCATCGCCTCTCGCTCCCTCTCTTTCCCCTCGCGGTGCCCTGTTCAGGGCAGGAAGCCGCTAGCGATCGAGCATGACCCCGGGGGCCGACGGCCGCCGGGTGTCGGGATATACGCTGCCAGGAACATCCATCTTTAAGGCATTTATCTCCCTCTGAGTTTTAAAGCTGATTCAAAGTTACTCTTCGGGGTTTTCTGGAGCAGTTTGCTTTATTTTGCATCGTTTCAAAAGAACAAACTGCCGCTGTTTTCAGGGAAGAGCCAGAAGCAATTCAAGCTTCATTAGAAATAAGAGGAATAAGATGAATCGTGCCAAAATAAGATCTCATCTCTGGACATGAGACTGAATGACTTATGGCTTATGGTGAAACAGCTCTAGAAACATCTTGATGTCATTGTACTGTTCTGCAATATGTACGCAGTAAATACGTTGAAAGTTAGCGCATCTGAACAAAGAATACGTTTCATATCAGCCTTGTAGCCGTGCAGAAACGCACAATGCCACGCGGTTAACGTCGTGAAACTAAGGTTTAGGTTTAGGCACCAACACCTGTTGGATCAGAGATGAGTGAGAGATAATGGGTAGCATGGATGCACTACCTTCTGAACAGTATGCTATGCAGATGCAGCCCGACTACGATGAGGTAATGTGGAGTAAGGAAAGCTGTCACGGTGCTGCTGACATCGTAGGGCTGGGCGATAAATCGATTTAATCGATTAATTCGAATGTGTGCTTTAAGGCGATGTGTTTTATTGAAAATCGAGAAAATCGCCCCCACCCCTCCCCCCCGTTGGGTTCCCGTAGTAGAGTGCGCGCGCATTGTTTACAAACTAAAACAATGGCGGCCAGCAGCTTCACTGCTGGCCGCCGCCGCCGCCACCTCACAACAACAACCCAGCATTTTGGAGACATTCACCAACTGTACTCCGCATGAGAAGAAGAGTGCCCGGTGGAAAGCCATCACGGATGCAGTCGCGATGTATATCGCAAAAGATATGGTGCCCATATACACCGTGGAAAAGCCGGGGTTTATTCACCGTCTCAAAGCTTTGGACCCCAGGTACGTGCTACCAAGCCGTAAACATTTTTCTGACGTTGCCTTGCCTCGGCTGTACAATAGTACACGCCAAAGGATCTCTGCGGAGCTGGAGGGGATGTCATTCTACTCCGCAACAACTGACCTGTGGTCCAGCAGGTTGACCCAGACACCGATCCACTTGACTGGTGGAAGCGTCACCAACTTAACTTTCCAAGGCTAAGTACTTTAGCAAAGAAATACCTCTCTGTGCCAGCTACAAGTGCCCCCTCTGAGAGGCTTTTCAGTGTGTGGGGGGGGGCATTGTTACATGCCACCGTGCATGCCTGAAGCCAGAGGTAGTAGACAGGCTTGTCTTCCTGGCAAAAAATATTTAGAAAAAACATGCACTACTGTTTAATACTGTTGGTTATGTTGTGAATGCACTTGATTTTGTTTACATGCACTTATTTACTGTGCAAAATATGTTATGTTGATGTTAGATCAGATGTTGCACTTTTGAAAATGTGAATGTTAAAGGGTCATATACATTTTATTTCATGCTGTGTTTGTATCAGTGTATTCAGTTAGAAAAGCTTACTGTAAAAAGTTACATTTGCACAGTTGTTTACAATGGAAGGCTACTATTTAATGCCATTTAATGTTATGTTTAATTTAATTTTATATTTAAATGATTCAGGCAAACAAAAGAGTGACCAAATACTTTTTGTATACTACAGGCACCTTTCTACAATGTTCAGGTTTTGTTTGCACTTTATTTTTATCAACCTACTTGGGAAAATCATCACAAAATAAAAGAAAAAATTGTTTTCAACAGCTTCTGTCATCTGCAAAAAATTTTGGGGGAAAAAAATCGATTTAAATCGTGAATCGGATTTTTTGTAAAAAAATCGGAGATTTTTTTTTTAGGCCATATCGCCCAGCCCTATGACATCGTCAGCTGGCATAAGGAGCATATAGCTGTGGACGTGCCAAAAGGGGGTTTAAAAGGATGATAAAATGTCTCTGTCCCTCTCCTCTCCTCTCTCATCTTTTTGAAAAGCATCCTCTCTTTGAAGCCCGCGATGGGAAGAGGCAGCGATTAAAGCAGTCAGCAAGCAAATTAGCATGTGAAAAGGCCCTGAATCAATACCCCAGCTCTCTACCAACACAACCCTGCAGCCCCCTCACCCCCTCTCCTTCTCTCCTTCTCTCCTTCTCTCCCTCTCTCCCTCCCCGACGTTCCCCCATTCCTCCGGCTGTTTCCCTTCTTCTCCCTCCATTTTCTCCTGCGCTCCTGCACACTCTCCCTCTTGCTCTCTTGCCCCCTCTCTTTCTCTTCCGCTCACTTCAAGTCTTTCTTTAAAAAACAAACGTAGTTTTCTCCCTCAGCTGACAGAGAGAGCGAGAGAGAGAGAGAGAGAGAGGAGAGGTGGTAAAGAGAGACGGACGGATGTATAGGCAGAGAAAGACAGAAGGACAGAAGGAGAAGTGGACAGCAATCAAGTGGACTGTTTCAGAGAGAGAGAGAGAGAGAGAGAGAGAGAGAGGTTATGAAAGGGAAAGAGAGAGGGCCTCTGCCACCTTCTTTGTGCTGACAGAGCGGGAGAGCAGACCTCTCTCGCCAAGAAGAGCGGAAGAGATGGCGATGAGGAGGGAGGGAGGGAGGTAGAGAGAGAGACAGACAAAAAACATGGAGGGGAAGTGAAGTGGAAAGAGATTTAGTTCCAGTCTGGCAACTGTGCTTTTTCTACACTTCATCCGTCGGTTCACCATTGCACAGAAATCCCTTTGATCTGGGGCAATGTCTTACTGATCGCGAGGAGGTTGTGTGTGTGTGTGTGTGTGTGTGTGTGAACCATTATCTGACCTATATTTATTCTGTGCATCTGTTGCGGCAGACGTATCGCATGCTGTATCATAAACTTCCATTAACGTTCCAATCGGGTTGCGCGATCTGAGCCCGCAGACAAAGCAGCTCGTCAGATGGACGGCCAAGTACCCGACAATAGCAGGCTGATTGCAAACACCTTGGGAGATGTTTTATCTCTCCCTCGCCCGCTGATTTCCATCTTAAGCTCCCTCCGTCCCGACAGTAGGTGGTCCTTTCTGCTCCCCTCCTCGGCATCCTTTTTTCTTTTCTCAGGGGGCGCAGAGTGCAGTGGCCGTATCAAAGGCCGCTCCGTGGCAATCAGTTCGGGGTTATGACAAAAAAGGCCCCCGCAAGAAAGGGCCGCTGTGTAATCTGATGTGCCCCGGGACTGGACGCAGTGCCCATTTTAATGAGCAGAGATCCCCCTTTTCTCATCACGGTGGCGGATTAAATGGCACACTGGCTCATTCAAAGAACCCCCCCCCCCCCCCCCCCCACATACACACACACTTAGAATGTGTGATTTGTAAGCAGGAAGAAAGATGTGGGAACACAGGCAGGTTTTTGTAAGGTTTTTGTGGACAACATCTGTCGATAGCGTTGCCGAGTGGGAGGCTGTACTTCAGTCCTGTTCATTACCTGCATGACAGAGTTTGGAGCACTTCCAGGGCTCGATTGGCTATCAAACGCCAGCATATGAATCATCACCACAGAGGACGAACAACTGCATTAGAAAAGCGCTGCTTCGGTGATTAGGGGTTGAAGGGACAATGCTGCGTCCATGAAAACGTGAGGACATAATGTCCACTACCATCCCCCAAGGTGAGAAACATCCAATCACCTGAGCTGACGCTGCCGATATGTTTACAGCTAACGCTGAGCTGAAGCAACGTTTTTTTCGCTTTGTAGAAACCTTGAAATATATTCCGGTGTTTAAGTTCGTTCACTTTTGGTTTTCGGGATCAGTTTTGAATGAATCCTGCAGCGGCGATGCTCTGTTCAGTACTATTTTTGCAATTTGGAACCACAGTTCTTTCTTCTTCTCCACAGCAACAATGGCTGGGGCTCATGGGAATTGTAGTATTTAGACCTATCCGCAATGCCCAACTAAAGACCACAACTTAAACCTTAAATCTCTCGATTATCGAGGTGTTTCCATGCTGAGGAACACGGAGTATGTTGCGTTTGAATTTCCACAGAGCTACAGTATGTTCCTCCAGGAAACAAAATAGTCCAGCACTTCAGCCTCTGTAAAAAGCACGACTTGACGTTTTTACACTTCAGTTTTGGACGAGTAAAAACACTGGAGCTGCTGGTAGGCAGATATCTTATTGCCTTGGGACGGATCCAGGCAAACTGATTCTCCTGTTTCCAGCATTAATGTAAATTCTAAGCAACTCTTTTTACGCAGCCATACTTGGTTTAAACCCGGAGCCTTTGGGGTCGGGTGGCAGACTTCTTGCTGCGAATACGCGTGCATGCACGCCGACAATGCAAACTGCACGTGTATCGAGCACACCATGAGGTGTTACGTCTCTGTGGGGGAGCTGAAATGTAATTTGGGGATGTGGAGGTCCCGCAGCACCCGGGGATCCGATAGGCGGAGGCGTGTCCATGCTAGGGCACGTCTGTGGGATTAGAAACCTCTGATCTGCCCTGATCTGCAGCGAGCTGTCAAATACTGCTGGGAGGGGAGGAGAGGAAACAAAATAAATAAAAAGAGACACTCTCCCTGGAAGGCTCGCACCGCTGAGGAGGAATGTGAGGGGAAGACGAAACAGAGAAAGACAGAGAGGATGGAGATTGAGAGAAAGAGGAAGTGATTGAAATGAAAACGAGGCGCGAAGAAATCTAAGCGGAGCGTGATTGTGTGTGAACGGAGGCAGTGTGTGTGTGTGTGTGTGTGTGTGAAGAAGATGGATTGGCTCCTGTCTAGAGGCCCTGATAAACGGCTCGAGATGTGAAAGGTGAAGTGGGGGGTTATGGGTACAGGCTCTTTGAACTCTCAGTGATCGCTCTTTGAACAAGCCTAGTGTGGTCGTGTCGCGACCTCCGGCTGCTGCGGTTGATATCACTGTCAATATCGCTACCTGTGCGTTTTCACGGGAACTACTTTCTGCTGAAGAAATAGTCCCCCATACAGCACACGACCCATTACTCTGGATAATCTACAGAACTGAGGAAATTAAAATGTCTAAAAGGATCTGTGTGATTTTGACCCTTTGTGCTCGGTGTGTAAAGATACAAGATTGGCAGAGAATAAAAGAAGTCACGAGCACATTTTTGGCAGCTCAGCGAGGGAACATCGGGCGATTCTGGAAGCACTGACAGAGCTGCCGAGCACGGAGCATCGCCCTGAGTGGTGAAAGAGACCAGAGAGATAAAGAGAGATTGCAGGAAAAGGCAGGAAGAGCGCAGCAGACATGAGGCCAAGAAATGCAGAACAGAAAATCAACAGGAAGTAAACTTTGTCCCTCGCTGCCCATTTGAATCTCACCGCCCTTTTCTTTGCCTCTCCCCGTCGTCGCCGTGCCCGTGCGTCTGTCCTCACATCAAAGCTAACGGCTAAAACGTTACACATTAGCGGAGTGACCCTGTCTAAGCAGCAGCCATTGACCCCAGGCTCCCGTTACACCCCCACACCCCCCCATGCAAGGCCAGGTTCAGCTAGCCCGGGGTTACCGAGGGCAACTTATGCACCCGAATGCAAAGTTTGTGGACACATATATGTTCCTGACTCTGGAATGCACACACACACATCACGCAAAGCCGTTCCGTGCGAACAGGAGCCGACACAGCTTCAAGTCGGGGGGGGGGGGGGGGGGGGTATCGCTTCCACGACAGCAATGACCTCGAGCCTGTTTTGAGAGAGACAGACGAGGGGAAAGTGGTCTGGAGAGAGTGAGGCCCGAGTGACACCAGGACAGGTCAAAGGTGAAAGCAGTGACATCCACAGCGGAGACCGGCAGACTTGTCACTGGGCCGACATGAGCCGCTGAAGAGCTGGTGACCCAGGACAGTTTTTACGTGCCCTGGCTGAGCACATGCACGCACACAAGCACACACATATATAGCTGCATGTATTCCCACACACACACACACACACACACACAATGCAGAGGAGTGACGGTGTGCACAGTGTTCTCCGACACACACACGCACAATAGAAGGTGCTTTGAGGCCCCAGACAGGCTGTCGTCTGCGAGCTACAAGTAGATTACCGAAGCAAACAACCTAAAAATACCTTCCTCCTCACCCGCGAGTCGACCCTTCTCCGACCCCCTCCTCATAACCCGTCAAGCCGCCTCCGAGAAACCGGCAAAGGCCGATGTTAACCTCGCCCCCGAGACCACAGACGACTCGTGATTAAAGCTTTTCGCGTGTGTTTCTGAGCAGTTAAGTGTTGACACACTGACACACCGTACGGTCGCGTGCGTGCGAGGTGTGTTTGAATGAGCTTTGCGTTCACTGCCTGCGGGGATGAAGCAGAGCATCCAAAAGTCTCTCTGACCAGCAGGCAGTCTCTGCAGTTCAACTCATTGTCATTTGGAGTTGTTTGTACTCTGAGAATCCTCATCTGTCGGCGCTGGCTTTACTCGTTTTGTTTCCATTATTCATCCGGGCTCTGTGAAATGGAAGTCGAGGTTCGTTTTTCACTTTCAGGTTGATGTGATACGGCATCTGAGGGCACACACCTGTGGAATGCAGAAAGAGTCGGAACACTGAGAGGCCTTTCAGAGCCTGATGATGAACTGAAATTACCCGATTATAGTCATACAGTCATTATAGTCATTATGATTCCACCGAAATGTACTTCAATCTCAAGATTAGTGTTATTAATGACAGTGAGAATAGAAAATCCTTCACTGATGCATAAAAATGTATTTATAAAAACAATGTTTGTTCGTAGTTCGTTAACGCTGTCAGCTCCGTCAACACTGTTGCTGTTTTTGGCACCGTTAGCTGCTGGCCGCTGGCTCAGCCGGCACCAGGTGGAGAACCTCGTGGAGAACCTCGTGGAGAACCTCGTGGAGTCAATATCACAGCCTCTGAGAATTAGATTTTTTATTTTTCATTCATGAAAGAAAAGTAAATGACTGAAAGCAATGATTGACAAGTCAATCAGCAACAGGAAAAGCTTCAGCCCCTTTCGTGACAGAGATTTCTTATTTTATTGTTGTCCAGCCACATCAATGTACCCATGTCAGTCCTTGCAGCAACGCTTTTCCGTTCAATTTACTGAGTTACGACGCTCAGAAGAGCTCAAAACATTCTCTCACTTGTTGTGATGCAGCCTTAGTTTTTCTTAAGTTCTCAACAACCAAATCCAACATGACATTGGATCTCTTATCACAAACTCGATATATCGATTCATGGCCCAGCTGTGGAGTGTACATCATATGCAATGGCAGCCTGGATAACGGTCATAGCGTTGGCTTGTGTTGCAGTGTTGTGTGTTTTCAGTGATTTTTTTATGTATTCGTGCTGCAGCGCGACACGTGGTTTGCACTTGTTGACAGAATTGGATATGAGGCCCCGTTGAGACTGCTTCCCGATCGCTTCCTCTTCCTCCTCACCTATTCTTAGCGTGTTTGTGTTTGCGTCCTCCCTTTTCCTGACCCGTTCTCCGTGGTTCGGCTCTCCCATTTGTTTCGCGGTGTGTGCGGAGTGTCCCCGTGCGCAGCGACATTAGCATACTCCCCCGCCCCTCGGCCTCTTTTTTTTTTCCATAATTGAATTGAAATGCAGCTCTTTTCATCGTAAACAATGTCAGGAAAGCATGCTGGATACACTGCCCGCTCACGCTCGCACACACACACACACACACACACACACACACACACACACACGTCCAACAGGAGACTGGGGCCCCTGGAGACCTTGAGGAAATTGGACCAAGACAATACCTTGGCTGAGTTTGTTTACCTCCCATCGTCCCCGCCGTCCTCATGTCCCTGTGCTCACACAAAGCCAGTTTTGTGTGTCTGTGTCTTTTTGTGTGTTCTTACATGGATGCGTGGTTTTGCAAAGTGCATCTGTGTAGTCCAGAGGGCCTTTGAAGGGCTTCGTGTGCATACCTGAGTGTGTGCAGGTGTGCAGCGGTGTGGAAGCCTCTGTTTGCGTATATATCTCTGTCTGGTTTGCCTTGAATTATGATTAGTCCATTACTATTAGTTATATAGTCCATTACCCACCTGCTGTGCCGATTTTAGGGCACAAAAGGTCCTCGGTGGGTTGGCACCATGCCCGGCTCTGGGTGGTGTCACCCTCGCAGATCTGGCAGCAGAGCAGAAGTGGAATCTGAGTGGTCTCCACATTTACCTCCACAAGTTAGGCAGTGTTTCACCAAACAAAGATGGATCTGTCTGCTGCCTCGATACCTCTGTCCATCTCTTTAGCTTGCTTCTACTGTCTCGTTCTCTTCCTTACATCCACCTTTTCGTACCCTGGTCTCACTGTTTTTTAAGGAGGGGTCTTGTCCGTTCTGGACTGGCTGGGCGGAATACTTTAGATCTGTGCGATATATAACCATTGTACTAATATTCCTACTTAAGGCCAGTCTGAAAGGAATTATGGAGGACGTTTGAGGCCTACGTGTCAATAAGAACGTGGAGGCCTTGGTCCTCAGGAAGTCTTCAGGACAATATTTCTGTTGTGCAATCCAAATATACCCAACAATGTAGCCACAGTGCATTCTCAGCAAATATACATTGCAGAAGGAAATCGTTCGTTCGGCTTCAGAAGAAGAGGTTTTACACTCCGTCACGCCAAGAAACCCGTTGTGAACATAGAACATGCTGTAAATCAGCACATTTCTGGAAGCACTCTGGTGTTGAGGAACACTTAAAAATGTTTTTCTAGGTGTAGTTTTTGCAGTCATTTTGCTCATAATCAAGCTTCTTTGGCTGCTGCTCTGATGTGTCAGGTGCAGGCATTTTAATTAGGGCGGCGTCGTGGGTGGCTCTGGTGTGATGGATCGGTGCCGCTGAAAATACAGTTATAAATCATCCAGGCATTTGACAGACAAACTGCTGGCAACCCTCGCACCCCCCCCCCCCCCCCCCGCCCCCCCGGGCACCGGCCACCGTTAGCAGAGCCGCGGTGATTGTCAGCGAGGTCGGCTTGTGCGTCATTAACATCGTTAGCCTCTCTGGCTTTTGTTCTTGGCCTTCATTAACACCAGTGAGGATGTCAACCCAGATGTCACGAGCCCCCCTTTTCTTTTCTTTTTGCATTTTAAAAGGACGATACCCCCCCCCCCCCCCTCCAGGTCAAGGTCAAGATGTGTGACGAGTGTTCGTCATCAATCATTGTGATCAGTTTCGGAGGCCGTGTGTCCCTCATCCATCACGCTGATGGGTTCCGCTGGCCGTGTGGCTGCGTGTCGCTGTCAGGGCCGGAGGTAATTAACAACCCCGGATTTCATGAGTTAACCTGCTCCACTCTCCTGCTGTTCCAGTGACAGACGCTAACGGCCAGCAGCTAGTTATCCCTGCTAATATGCCAGTGGCTCAGGTGCTTTGATGTGGATGGTCTTTTTTTTTAGCTATATGCATGTCTGGGTGGGTATAGACAGTGTATAAAGACTGCAGCAAAGCACTCTTAGAATAGCAATCCTGTCCCACCTGAGCAACGCAGAGATCGAGGAGCCACAGAGGCAGAGGGGGGTATGGGGGGTATGGGGGGTATGGCAGAGAGGCGGGTTTGAATAGAGATGGCTGTGGCTCCTCGAGGTTTTAGGAGAAGGAGAGACTCTCCTTGCCCTCAGGTCCTGAAAGCCGATAGCTTCGTTGTCTGAAAGAGCGGCTTTGTGGAGGACGCCTCCGACTGCTCCTCTGAAGAGCGCTCACATGTCTGTTATGACTAAAAAAGAGTGACCGGGTTTTCATCGCCCAAAGAAGATAAAGCGGCGGCTTGAAAGGAGGGAAAATAGCGTCGCTTGAACTTCATTCTTCCTTTTTTTTGATTATAAGAGGGCCGATTGTTCTGCCTGGGCAGGCCCAGTTATTGTGTGCCGTGTGCTGGTGTTATATTCCTGGAGCTTTTTTCTTTTCTTTTTTTTAGACGCGCTATTGTAGCGCAGGTTTGCTCTCATGCTTTCAGTCCCCAGTGTGTCGGATACTTTGTTGTGTAGGCTGCAGAATAGCTCGCCTATCAGGCTTTGCATGCGGGTCGCTCAAGGTCTGAAGTGGGAGTGTGTGTGTGTGTGTGTGTGTGTGTGGGTAGATGTGGTTTTTATTTTTGTACTAGGGAGCATCCACGGGCCGCTCTAAAGCCTGGTGTGTAGGTTTGTTGCCACTCAGAGGAAAACTTAGCCGGGTTTTTTAGTTGGCTCACGTGTGGGCGGCTATCATTGTACCATTAGCTTTTGTGCGCTCCCAATGCACATGGCTGCGTCGAGCGATTTTGTCTTGAACAGAAGTTCCAAGTTCCCCCCCCTCACGCGGTGCGACCAATTCAGCCAGCCGAATCCCCGCCGCACGGACAAAACTACTCATTTACTTCCACGTCCCCTCTCCCTTCCACCCTCGTCGCCTTCTTTCCTACCAAACGTGCTTCAGCTTAGGGACAACAGGGATGGGGTGGGGGGGGGGCTGACAAAAGGGGAGGGAGAAAGGGACTAAAGCCAGAGAAGAGGATTGAATGAGTGAAAGAGCTGCTGGGGGAGAAAAGGAAGGGAAGAATGCGACGTCCCGGTCTATGAGGGATTCCATTTTTTTGCCTTTCCAGAATAGAACAGTAAGTCAGCAGTCTCTTTGTCTGCCTTTGATCTCTCAGCGCAGGGATTTGGCACCTGACAAACCCCTCTCTGTCTGAAAGGAGGCCTGCCGAGAGACAGCCGAGGAGAGCAGGAGAGAGACAGACAGAGAGAGATAGAGGGCGAGCGAGTGGGAGAACAAAAAAAAAAGAAAGATACAGGAGAGTTGGAGAGCGGCGAGGCGAAGAAAAAAAAGGAGACAGTGTAAAAAAAGATGGTGTGGAAAAATCGGGTAAGACATTTGAGAGCCGTATTAGAGGATATGATGAGGGCTTTCTTAGCTCACGTCCCATAAAAACTAAATACATGTGTGTCTGTATTTGCGTGTGTGTGTGTGTGTGTGTGTGAGGGGGGGGGGGGATTTGCTAGGGCTGGCCCCGGACAGAGATAAATCCAGTGAGTCTTAAGGGAGATTCCTCTCTGAAGCCACGGCCTCTCAGACCACCCACTACTGTGGTCTCTTCCCTCACACACACACACACACACACACACACACACACACACACACACACACACACACACACACACACACACACACACACACACACTCCTAATAGGAAGCAAATTCTCCAGCTTGAGTCTGATGTCGACCTCTCTGTTCCCTCCACTGTTTCTGTCTGCGGGGCAGTCGCTGCTATAAACAAGGCCTCGAAATGTTGACATCACATTTTCAAACACAATTTCTGTTTAAAAATCCGCAGATGAAGATGCTAGAGAGAGTCTCTATTGTGAGCGGGGATTTGAAGTTCGGCAAAGGATTTTGGGACAGCCCGTGGGAGGAGGGGCACTCCGGGACAGCTTAACAAGGGAAAAACTCGTCAACCGTGCACAGTTTGAGGTAGCCCGCTCTTAGACTGCGTCTCTTTAAAGAGGCTCAGGCCCAACGGCTGTGAAGCATGGGACTCAATTAACTCTTCGGCTTTTAGCGAGGGCGCACGGTCTCAGACAGCTGCTTGACCCCGCTCTCAACCCTGGACGCTTTCCTGGTCAGCGCACATGCAGTAAAAACCCCGACAGCAACTTTGTGTTATGTGACCTGAAGCGGTCACAACCTCTTAAACAATACCCACAAATCCCAGTGTCCTTCTGTCTCCAGTGATGAGACTGGGCGCGGAAAGATTGCTTTAAAGATAGAGAGATAACACAAAGTGCCTCCCGACTAATCTCCCTTCTTTTTTTTGGCAACCGCGAAGAAAAGAAGCGGAGGCTTCACACTCCCCTGCAGGCTACAATCAAAGAGACCCTTAGCTTAGCGTTAGCAAGTGAAGCGGCAGGGATTTAGCCCTGATTGACTGAGTGGGAACGGGCCAAGAATGGCTCAGCAGGAAGCTGCTAGCCCGGCTCAGTTCACACCAGGCTACCCTGATCCAGCAGTTAGAGGAGGGCGGCTGCGAGGCAAAGAGCCTGACTTTATTGAGGGATTTCCCAGTATCTTTGGGGGGGGGGGGGGGGTGGATTTCTCTCTTTCTGTTCGTATGTGTGCGTGCATGTCGGGTGGTTGGTGCAATGTGTGTTGTTGTTAGAGGACGGACATCCTCCTTGCTGCGGTGCGTGTGTTTCGGCATCGGTTTGATTTTTAGTGTGGCGGACACATGTGGGAGTTTGTTCATGCGACTGCTCTTTTGTATAAAGGATCCTCTGATGTATTTATGACTATGGCATTGGAATCCATGCCTTTTAGATGCACTTTATAGATCTGGGTTGTGAATGAGTTTGTGAAGTTGGTGTGTGCGCAGGGGGGGTGGGGGGGGCATTCGCTTTACCCCTGCAGGCTATAAATGTGTAATTATCTGATTTATATTGGGTATACATTTATTCCCAATGGGTCTTTACATCATAACGAGACAGACACACACACACACATACACAGCGCCCACTGCTAAGCGCATGGCGGCCTCCGTTGACCGAGAGGTGATTTGGTCCAATCGGTGTCGCGGCTGTCTGCGCCGCACCTCCTAGAGAATTGCTCTTTTGTCCTCCTCGCCTGGTTCAGCGCTCGGAGGGTGAAACACAAACCCCGCGAGGCTTCCCCGGCCATTATGGAAACCGATAGACGAGGGGAGAAACTCCTTGAAACACGAGCCCTCCAATCAAACTGTCACTCAAATGAATGGCGAGCACTGTCGCCAAAGGTTGGAAAAGTGTCACTTAGGTTACCATTCCAGACTGAGGTGTGTGTGTGTGTGTGTGTGTGTGTGTGTGTGTGTGTTTGTTTAAGGCAAAAACAGCCCCGTGAGAGTGACAGAGCTCCTAGTGCGCCAAGCGTGGCATTTGTTTGTTAAACGCTCTGAAATGCCAACGGCTCTGGTTTCATTGCGGATCCAAGTCTTGCCAATTGAGCATAGCTTCAATTTGTGAGAAAGACAAGACGCAGTTATTTGATCTTCTCTTGTTGTCAAAAGGAAATAGCGCCCTTTGGTCCTGTTCTGCTGTTTTAATAGAATGCAGGTCCGTGAGAAAGGAGAAAGGGGAGAGAGCACTGAAGATGGAAAATGAAGACAAAGGGAGGGAGGACTTGGGGAGAGTCGGAGCCTCTGGGCAACATGTTGCTTTTCTTGTTGCTAATTGGGTGAAAATGGGCAAGATCTGAACGCTCTCTTCTCCTCAACTGTTTGATGTCAAGTGAAATGCTTCGGCAACATACCAGAAACCCTAGACGGTTTCTGGGTATAGCTTCCAAATTGATGACGGGAACTTTTTTATTGGAGATGGCAAAATCCATGTTGACGTTAGTTGCCGGTGGGCAGCACAGTCCTGCTTGGCTAAATGAGGTCGCCAACACCGAACGTTGTGACAGGTGTGACAGGAAAATGATGGTTGAACATGCGAACATGTGTTGGGCTGAAAAGCAGAAAACGGCCGTGAGATATGCTGATGGCATCAGTCAGGGCAGAGGCTGGACCTGTTATCTGACTTGTATCAGACGTTCTGTGGTTGTCAGTTCATTTCCTGTCACTCTTTGAATTCTGTCTTCACAGCACATTTTACAGAAGACCGTTGAAACATTTTTATCACGACCCTCTTGTTCTCTTTCAGCCTGTAAGATTGGTTCCTACCGCGCCCTGGCCACCGACGGCTCCTGCTCCAAGTGTCCGCTCCACAGCTACTCCGTCAGGGAGGGATCCACCTCCTGCGTCTGCGACAAGGCATACTTCCGCTCTGAAACGGACCCGGCGTCCATGCCCTGCACCCGTAAGTACACCTCAATTGTGCCGCGTTAAAGCCCCTCGTGATGCATAGTTATATTTGAGTAAGCCACGACGAGCTGTGAGATAAGATATTAGTCCAAGCATGCGACTGTAACTGTATCGGTAACACACACACACACAGAGAGGGATTGCTTTTGCCGGAACATTGTCATGGATTCTCTCTCTCACACACGCAGCGACAGCCTTTCTGCACACGCATCAAGCGGGCGGCTGCTGGTTTTGATTCCAGGTGGTACTTAGTGATCAGTCACGGTGACAGAGAACTAATGAGGGTGTAAACCGCTGCATCCCAGACCCAGTCCTCTGCAGAGGAGGGAGAGAAGGATGGAGAAAGACAAATAGAGATAAGATAGTTGGCGGGGAGGTGAAGAAAAAGATGGAAAAACAAGGGCAGACGGAAAGCTGGGGATGTAGGCAGAGAATTAATAAGATGCAATCGAGGAAGAGGGTAAGGTGCAGAGGAGAAAGAGGAGGTGACTAAATACAGGAATGCATGAAGCTGAAGGAAGAGCTTTTCATTTCCCAGTGTTTGTCTGCACTTTGTTCCATCCCGACCAGCCAAATGCCCGCGATGACAAATATTGCTTTTAACAATCCTGCTGCTTGATGATACATCTTCCTTTCTTTCGACCTCCTTCCCTCTCTGAGTCACAGAACTGGGAGTTGACACGTGTAGAAATATACACAAAGAAAAAAAAGGCACATAAAACACAAAGCCCCGCACTCTATTTCCCAGGAAAATAACAGCGCACATACTTACATATGACAGACCTTTGTATACGAGTGAGTACGTGTCATAAAGCAACCGAAACATCTGTTACGTTGCTTAGCTCAGAGCTGGCTCGCATATCGACCCCGATGATCGGTCAAGTTCCTGTGGAACTGCTCAGGCTGTTGCTGCTCAGGCTTTCACGCATCAGGGCCCAGGTGTGTCCCATTCCACTGATTCCACTCAATCAGGTCTACAGGCCCGGAGACAGAAATCACAGAAGAAAGGTTACATTTTTGAAAATTGTCAAATTGATGTAAACATGAATTTCACATGGATGTTATGTCCAGACGTATTCAAAAGCCCTTTACTGCATCTGTGCTGCTGCAAATTATACCTTTTTTGTGTTGTTTTACACTTTGTACATATACAAATATATACGGTACATATGTATGTATATATATATATATATATATATATATATTAGATATGTATTAACCAGGAGAAGGGCCTCACTGACGGTTTTACAGCAGCAGCATGTAGTATGTAAAAATGTAAATATTAAAACTTCACAAATTTTGACAATAAGTTGTCAGTCAATGACAATAAAAACATAAGCCTTGCTACTATGTCCCTCGCCTCCCACCTCCCTCTACCGTTTGGTCACATCACCAATAAGAGTTTTTTATTTTAGAGAGCTCCCCGTCATTGTCCTGGTAGTCAGTGTGGCATTTGAGTCGCTGCTGCAAGCAACAGCTGTCAGAGCTCGTGACTCGGCTCCTTTCACCACGCCATCTCTCCTGCGATCCCGACTCCACGGTTAGGAACTGAACATTAGCCCGACTCCCTCTGTGACCTTTCCCCCCCCGGCCTCGTCAGCCGGCCAACATTTGATCTTTGAACTCTCACCCCGTCTGTCGTCTGCTGTTTTCCTTCCTACTGCATTACTGTTATTTATTTTTTTTTGCATCTCACCCACATGTTAGAGCTCTGTAATTACAGCTGTCACTCACACATGCCTCCTCATCCACATCTTGTTTTCACTCTCTTTCTCTCAAAACCCACTCAGAGGCACGAACAGAGCAGATGAAGGAAACAAAAAAGAAATACTCCTTAAAGTCATTTCCCAGTTTGCCTCGCTGAAGGTCAGGCTGGGAAAGAGTCGGCATCTCTGGTAATTGGGTCTGTGTGTGTGTGTGTGTGTGTGTGTGTGTGTGGGTAATGGAAAACGCTTTTCCCCTCTCTTAGCCGGGAGTCTGGCGATGCAAGACGATGATTAAAACTGGATGTTGCGTAATTCGGTCACCGTGTGACTGCTTGTGTGCAGGCCCAGCTGCTGCCGCTGTATTCCATGTGACATGCGCCCGTCTCGCATCTTTGCGGCAATTGTTCTTTTGATCGGCGATCTTTACGTTGCGCTACGTTCGATCGGAAAAACGCTCCCTTTCCAGAATAGAAACGAGGGCCGCTTGCCTCCCACGCTTTGGATCAATCTGCCCGAGGAACCTGGCAGGATAAATGCGTTATGTTGCTTAAAAAAAACCAAACTGATTTTCTTTGTCGTATTTTTCTGTTTCCCGTCTTGCCTCCATCGCTCTTGCTGTCCATTGCATCTATTTGTTGTTGCTTTTTTACTTTTTTGTCGACAACCGTGCTTTGCAAAATGCGGCATGGACAATCTTTGTCGAGATCCGTAGGCAACCGTACAAAAATGGTCATCTTTTAGCGTGTAGTTGACATGGTTTATTGGCAGAGATTCACAGAACATGCAGCATTGGTTTTGGGGATCAGGTAGAACATATCCCCAACTGAACACAATTAGCAGCTCATTCAATTCATAATCGTACAGCTTCGGCTGGTGTATAAAATATGATCAGAGCCAAACAGGCAATACACATGAATATACACAGACACACACACACACCACAGGGCCGTAATGAGGACCAGGGACAGACAGCCGTGGGAGCCGGAGGTTATAAGGAGTTTGGGTTTTTTGATGGCCCTTGATGGGTTTCTCAGATTTTGCCCAGTTTTCTTAGCGGTGGTTTGGTGGAGGAAGCAGGAGGGACGGAGTGAGGAATGAACGCAGGTCTAGGAGGACCCGAGGGGGGTGGGGGGCATTGAATGAATCCCAGCCGGACGGTAATAGCGGCCTCAATGTTCTGGCCACTTTAGCCTGCTCTGTACCTCGACCCCTGCACAACACTCGGCTAGCAATCACTGATAGAAAGAGACAGAAGGAGAGGTGGATAACAGAAGGGAGGAGGAGGAGGAGGAGGAGAGGGCGAGGAAGAGGAAAGGCGGGAGGATGGGAGGAGAGTAAAAATGAGAAAGACGGATTAAAGAAGGGGGGAGATGGAAGCGACAGCAGACAAAAGAAATAAGGCCTCGGAGAAAATTGCGAGAACGGAAAAGGAGATGAGGGGGAAAACGAAATCGCAAACTTCCTTCTTGGAGAAACTTCGCTTTAAGGCGACGTAGAGCCGACGAGGTACGAAGGTTGTGTGAGCGTTGCACTGCCGTCCCCCCCCCCCCCTTCCCGCCGCTCTCTCTCAGGATTAATTACTGGGTGTCAGTCACAGCTGATGGCTCTCCCACGCTCCCTTGCTCTCACCGGTGCATTCTGGGAGAGCGACAGGTACAGCCAAAGGTAGATTGTGTGTGTGTGTGTGTGTGTGTGTGTGTGTGTGTGTGTGTGTGTGGAATGCAGGGGGGAATACTGACATGTGGTGGAATGTGTTTAAGACTTTATACAGTCATAAAGTTATACAGCGCTGTTGCAACTCTTGCAACAAACAACAATCATCCTGAGGCGTGTGTATACTCCACACACTTGCCAATACACACATATCTTTATATATTTATTGAGGACATGACTATCACATAAAAGGTATACTTCAGTATTTAGAAATACTTGTATTTGCTTGCCAAGAGTTAGATTAGAAGATCAATAAATGGCTGTATGCTGAGCCAGGAGACATTGAGCTGAACATGTGGGCTGAAGGAAGAAGAGACAGCGTGACGAACTCTTCTTAAACGCCCTAATTAACAACATATATACATACATATATCCATAAAAAACAAGTTTTCCTCAGCTTTCAGTCTTTATGCTAAGCTAACCATCTGGCGCTAGATTCAAATTTAGCTAACAGATTTTTATTGCTCTTGCTTTTATTCCCTAAACCTCTTTTATTCATGTCTGAACAACAAATATCTTCAACTGGGAGTGCAGACATTCTCAGACATTGATTGGAAACATTCTTATGACCTTTGCCCTGTCAAGTTTACGACGCCATGAGTCCAGATAACAGCTGAGTGATAGCTTCACGGTGCATCTCAGACGGCGCATTATCGAGTGTTGAAAAGGAGTACAGGTCAGCTCACCCTAGCGCACTGACAGAGGCACTGTTATGATGACGGTGGGGCGTAGGCACCTTCATTTAGAAACCCCATCTGTAACTTGTTCCCATTGTCTGAGACGCAAACGGAGGGAATGAGGTGAACGAGCGACGGGAGGAAAGAAGTGGGGGGGAAAGGGGCAGAGCATTTTTAATGGGAATTTATTAATAGGGTTTCAACGAAGGCTGCGGGTTGGTAAGGGGAAGTTAAGCGATGCTAATATTAGCACAGTGTCCTTTCATCTTCATGCTCGTGTCTGGTGCTTTTTTTGTGACCCCTTTTGGGTCATTTTTCAGTTGAACAGACTCTCCTCCGCACCCGCCACCATCCATTCTCTGTCCCGCCCATCCATCCACCCTGACCCGCTCCTTCCATCTCATCAGTGTGATTCTGCTGTTTGTCTTCCCCCTCTGTCCTGTTCCATCTTCTTTTCACGGCCTGCCAGCCCGACTGCATCGTACGCGAGTCTAGCCCACACACACACACACACACACACACACACACACACACACACACACACACACACACACACACACACACACACACTGTCCCCCTCGGCTGCTCTCTGCGTCCCAGTGAAATCACTCATTGCCACGCGGCCCCTTCCAAAAATAACACTGATAATTAATTTCCGTTGTGAAATGATTCGTCCGTGGACTGACTAGCTTTCATATTTCACCCGGCATCGATCCCCCCCCCCCAGCCCGCTCGCGTGGGCTTCATTAGTCGGAGAGAGAGAGAGAGAGAGAGAGAGAGAGAGAGAGAGAGAGAGAGTTCAGTCAATTACCGTCGCTTATGTTTGAAAGCAGCGTCCAACAGGGTCCAAAGCAAACTTTGCCTAAAGTTATTGAGTGGGTGCCACAGAAGCCCCACTGTGAGCAGCGGGCTCGGGCGCGCTGCCTCCTCCAGCTGATTCGACATGTGAATGGGGAGAGAGAAAGCTGCCGGCCTATTGGATTTCAGTTGACGCGCTGAATTAACTTGAGGTGAAATCGGATCCTCC
Source organism: Melanostigma gelatinosum (assembly GCF_949748355.1). Lineage (NCBI taxonomy): Eukaryota > Metazoa > Chordata > Actinopteri > Perciformes > Zoarcidae > Melanostigma > Melanostigma gelatinosum. The sequence continues at coordinate 3,660,247 of NC_136640.1, forward strand.
CTCGCCGTAATGGACAGGACATTAAGAGGGAATTGAAGAAGCCTCAGCTCTCAATGAACGGCCAACGCAGTCAATTACACATCTTCCCTCTGTGGAGAGAATCTAGACCTTTTGGAGACTTTCTTTGCAGGATTCACCAAATGCTTGTTGTTAACATTACGACCACCAATTTGTTCTGTTCTCTTTTTTATTTACTGTGATCACAGAAATAATGTCTGAATAAACATCATTTTAATGCAGCATTCAGCCTCTAACCGCTGGTAACGACGTCAACCTCTCCCCCCATGCCTTCCTTCCTCCGTAGGCCCTCCGTCGGCGCCCGCCCACCTCATCTCCAACGTGAACGAGACCTCGGTGAACCTGGAGTGGAGCCCGCCCCTCAGCTCTGGGGGGCGCCAGGACCTGACGTACAACGTGGTGTGCAAGCGCTGCGGGGCTGACGGCCGGCGCTGTCAGCCCTGCGGCAACGGCGTCCACTTCAGCCCCCAGCAGCTGAGCCTGAAGGGGACCAGGGTGTCCATCAACGAGCTGCAGGCCCACACCAACTACACCTTCGAGGTGTGGGCGGTGAACGGAGTCTCGCCTCAGAGCCCCGGGCCGGAACAGGCCGTGTCCGTGACCGTCACCACCAACCAGGCCGGTAAGAAGGACGCTGATGGAGGGAGCGGGTGATTCAGGTTGTGGGAACACACATTATTATATGTAATCGTGGTTACCTGTAGCTTTATATTGTGAATGAATGCACTCGTTGAATAGACAACTAAATCTGTAAAATGTGATGACACACCCCCCCTCTCCAAAGAAAACAACCGTTCTCAGCCAATCGTTGTATATTTGTCGACCAACCCGACCAGTCAACTCTCGTGAGGGAAACAGAACCCTCACCATGGATTAGATTGGAGATTGAAAATTCATTTTTGCGGTTGGAAGCAGCAGCTGACAGATACCATCTTGCCTGAAGGTCCACTCAGTAGCTGTTCTAGAGCTTTTAATGATCCTCCTCATCGCATAGTTGACTATCAATTTGCGTTTAAAGTTTCTTGGCGTGTCTGCGTGAGCCTGCAAAGGAAGACGTGTATGTTTGCAGAGAAGCTTTGTAATTGCGTGTGTGGCTTATATCTGATGCAGAGCGCAGTTTCGTTACACTGAGCGCTTGACGGACTTTTTGTTGGGGGCAATCTGCGTGTCAAAAGAAGTTTATTAAAGCTGTAAATAATTCTGGTTCAGGCTGGATGATTGTTGAGGAGGTTGATGGATTATCTGCAGCGGGAGATGATTTTCTGCAGTATTTCACTTTTGCATAATTAGGCATGAGAAGTCGAGGCTGGAGATAGGGGGGGGGGGGGCGACGTGCTATATTTAGCTCTCAAGCTAATGAATTAGATGAGTTGTATTGATCTGTGGAGGCTTCATTACAAAATGCTGCTGGATTGTGTGCATGTGTGTGTGTGTGTGTGTAATTAATCTAGTAGAACACACACTCACACAGCCATGAATACAGCGTCTGCTCCAGAGCTGCAGAAGAGCCCTCTGGCCCGGGGGTATGCGTCCAAAGCCTCCCGTTGTTTTGTCATTTAGCCATTTTGTAACCGGTTGTTGTGCAAATGGATTTACGACCCCGGCCCTTTCTCTTCATCCCTCCCTGCTCTCCTCCACTTACAGCCCATCATTACCCTGGTCTTCTTTACTGCTCTGCTCTTGGGTGGCAAGCAAAGTGACTTTTTTATCACAAATTTCCATCCCTGGGAGAAAAAAAAAGCGAATTGCTGGACCGGCAATATAAGGACACAGTGGCTTGATTTATCAGCCGGGGGTCAGGAGGATGGAGATGAATGGATGCGCTGCCTGTGGGAGCGCTGCCAGACAGGCATGCGTGGGAGCCGTAATGAAGCAGACCCTGGAGTCCAGCGGCGGAGGGCCCGCGATAGCGCGTCGGTGCGGTCGCTCTGGAGCAGGGTTGTGCAAAAGACCCCCCAAAGTGGCAACTCTCAAACGTGGATTCAAACAAAGACGTAGTAACACACACAGCGATGTCCCCCCCCCTCCCTCCGAGGTTCCTCCAGGCTAATCTGCTGACTTCAAGGTGTAAAATATAGATGATGTTGCCTTTGGCTCGTCACTGGTGCAAGTTTCACAACTGTTCCCCAGGATTAGTTATATGAAGCTTGCAGCTGGAAGCTCTATTACGGTGTGTGTCGGTGTGTGTGTGTGTGCGTGTTTGCACAAGTGCCGAAACCGAATGCACGCTTGGCTAAAAGTGAGAAAATGCACGATACAGAATGTTTGCGCGCCCCGTGGATAGTAATGCTCCACATTCGCCTCTGAAACAATGTCCTCTATGTGTCGCCGGGTGTGCCTGTCTCTTCTAATTGGTGTGTGTGTGTGTGTGTGTGTGTGTGTGTGTGTGTGTGTGTGTGTGTGTGTGCGTGCGTGTTTAAGAGAATAGCTCCAGACTGATTGGATTTCTTCCTGCTAATGCTCGGTAGGGGCTTTGGAAGCTTCGGTTTCAGCCGCCGGTAATCCAGCCAGTCATCTGCTGTCCCTCTCGCTCTGCATCGCCTCCCGTCACCCAGACACCGCGGATTACACATTTATTATGATAGCTTTATTAGGGTTCATAAGTGCCGTGGAAAAGACACCCCTTTGCCACCGCCTTTCCATAAAAGTTCAGATTTCGGCGAGAGAGGGGAAGAAGTGAGCTAGGCAGGTTGGAGTATTTTGTGCTGCGTATTGTACGATGTTATGTATCTTTGCGTGAGAGGAAAATGGGTGAAGGTGCAGCGGAGACGAAAATGAAGACACGAGTCTTGCTGATTGCACGTGCATGCGTCCGTGACCGGCCATGCGTTTCGTGTGTTCACGGAGAGGTCAGATTCTGCACCTCGCCACGAACAATCCCATCGTCGTGAATCAGCCGGGGCGTAACCCTTTCACCCGGACTGCATGAGGAAAGGGAGGGGGGGGGGGGTCCAGGCTTTGAGCTGACCTCTGGCTGAAAATGGATGTTTTTTTTACCCATTTTATGGGATCAAGCACTTTTGTGCGTGTGTGCGAAAGAGGGGGGGGAAAGCGAGAGTCAGAGAGAGAGAGAGAGGTGTTTATGTCTCGGTACAAAATACTTGGCAGGCTTAGGTGACTAAAAGTGAATTAGTGCACGAGAGAGCGTGTGTGTGGTCACGTCCATCTGCGCACACGTGTGTGAGTTTCCATCTCTTACGGCAAATGGGTCAGACGTACATGTGGAAATGTGTTTTGGGAGATGGAAGCAGGCTCTCTACGGGGGAGGGGGGGTGAGGGGGAGGGGGGTGGATCTTGTACGCAGGAGCCATTTTCTACACACCCTGAAAAGCGGCTCCCTCCACGGCTGTTTTTCCTTGGCGGCAGCAAAAATCCAGCCACTCCAATCTGGCAGCCAGGCTCCAAATCTGGCAACCACATGTGCACCCCCGGCCCCGTCTCTTTTCATGAGGAACTGTAATCGGCCGCACATTCGCACCGACCACAGCTGCTCCTCGCAACGCAAATACTTTGTGCCTAACATGCCCGCGAAGACAAACTCGCTCGCTGAACAAACTGTGTTCCACGCAGAGACAAAAAAAAAACGGACACGCAACCTCCGCCATTGTCCCGGGGGAGTGATTTTTATTTTAAACCAAACCGAGAACTCTCTGTGTCTCTGCCAGGTTTTTACTCATTATAAGGCCCGCATAGGTGGCGTGATTGGGTATTTCCGCTGTCTGTGTGAGATAATGGGACGAGGTGTATGTTTTTCTGTGTGAGTTTCTATCTTTCTGTTTGTGTAATGAGGTCCTTTGTGCTGCTGTGTGTGTGTGCAGTACGTGAGTGCGTGTGTGTCGCAGGCTGTGAAAGAGTTTTTTCATTTTTTTTTTTTTTTCAGGACCACACATTTCTGAAAATGAGATCTGAATATTCATTGCGTCTCTCACTTATTATTCCACCAGCGTTTTTTGTAGCCCACGCGTTCAGGAGGCAGTAAGAAATTACAGATCTGCCCCACATATTTAAATTCATCTACAGAGGTGCTGGTCGAGCCTGAGCTGCCCACGTCTCCGCCTCGGGCTAAACTTTTCTCTATTCAGGATAGACAGTTCAGGTTTAGTCTTGAATCAGCATTGTTCGCCTGGTGCACGCGTGGTTTGACAATATTTTACATTTATTTGTGGTCAGTTTGCTTTTTAGGCATTCCTCTGACTAGTTCATCTTAAAAAAAGAGAGGAAAACGTTGGCCTTGATGGATCACCGATCGTGTGTCTGGCTGTGAGGGAACCTCAGAAGGGACCACTCAGAAAATCACTCATCTTTATCCTCACATTAGTCAAAGGAAAAATAAAAAAAAATGCAACTAGAGGAGGCGAACGCAATTAAATCGCCATCTCTGTCATCTTTGGTGGAAAGATGGATGTGTGTATTACCTTGGGGGGGGGGGGGGGCTGTGACCCCTCGGGTGTTTTCTGTCTGAGTCAGAGCGTCCCCGGTCGGCCCCAGGAGGGCCTTCAAATTGGCTCTCGCTGCCGGGTAAGATTGATTGGAGGGATACAAATGGCCGCCGTCTAATTGTTTAACTGAGACGCAACACATTAGGCCAACAGGATTACACAGCCTTTGGGTTAATCTATTTACCGAGAGATGTCTGCAATCCCAGGCCTCTCCATCTCCATCTCAACCCCTACCGGTCACAAACCCTCTGCCCCCCCATCCCCCCCCCACTCCAGCCGCCTCGTCAACCCCCCTGAAATTCAATCCGAGGCCGGTGTTTGAATTCCAGGCCCGTTTGAACTCAATCCCCTTCTAAAAGCAGGGTTCTGTTAGCGTTAGCTTGCAGGCTAGGCTCCCTGGAGCCCCTGGTCAAAGTGATGAGAATGTATATAATGTCATAGATAATCCAATCATAATCGGTGGACAGCGAACCCCTCATTAATCATCCCACTGTAATTCTTTAAAAGGCAGATGGTCTGGAACGAGTTTGGTTACAGTATCTCTGAGGACCAGGGGTCAAAGATTCACTCCTTGAGAACTTTTAAGAGCAGACGCCACAAAGAAACGCTACCTGGGCATCAGTGGAAATGTTTTTTTTAATCATTATTAATATTTTGCGTGGTGCTTTGTTCTGGCTCTTTGGAAAATAGATGACTGAGGTTGTTTGGTTGTTGAGGGCAGAGGTTTGGACTCGGTCTCACATGATTTGATAACTTTAGACTCGACTTGACAAAATCAAAGAAGACTTGCAACGCGCTTCAACAACAATGACTTGTGACCTCACTTGGACTTGGAGCCTTTTGACTTAAAAATATCAAGTATGTTCCGGAGATTTCCTGAATCTGAAACTGTTGTTATTGGATAGCATCCAATAGAGTTGTAGTGAAGAACAGTGAAGATAATGGTTACGAAGAGGCAGTTGGAAAGAATGATACGTGTCTCCTCTTCTCTGCTCAAAACTCAATCTGAGTGTTTCGCCGTTTTACGACACTGCCTCTTCCAGTCTCGTGGATATCGAGCAGCAATGGTGTGTATGACCCAATTTGAGTGTTGTCACCCTCCCTGAAGATAGAGGTTTGATTTGTGCGGCGGCGGCGGCGGTGTACTGGAGGGAGGGGACGAGCGCGAGCCGTTATCTGTGCTTTAACCTTCACATGTTAAAGGCGTCTGAACGCAGATAGCGCGGCTGCTTGAAATATGGGCCTCATTATCAGCTGCAGCAGAAAGGGCCCCAGATAAGACAGCTCACTGGAGCTTTAATGAAAACCAATTGATTTGCTCTCATGAAGACAAAGAAAAAAAAACAACCCCCCCAAAAAAAATACAAATAAACGCAAAGGTGTTGAGCTCAGTTTGAGCTTTTCGAGGCGGACTTTGTAGCAGCGCAAGGCTTCCCAGGGTGACCTGCATATCTGCAGAAGATGAAGTTGGACATTATTTTGCCAGCTCGCAATAAAAGTGGCTAAGACGCGAGCGTCAGCCGAGGAGGAAATTGGATCACTTTTTATTGATGCCGGCCCATTAGTTGAGAAGGAGAGTATTGCACTAGGAGAGTATTACACTCTAGCTTTGGCAGTTCAGCTGCGTGGCCGTACAAATTCTAAAGACAAGTGGAAGCGATTGCCTTGTGGGCCGGCCCACTGTTTGACTTCCTCAGCAGGAGCAAAAAGTGGTGGATTTCCAGTGGGAGAGCAACATAAAACAGGCTAAAATAACATGGGGGGGGGCTGGGAGAAAGCAGTGGGCTCAAATAGTTTTCCCTTTTTCTTTGATCATCTGTCTAGCTCCCTCTCCAGTGTCTTCCATTCAGGCCAAGGACATCACAAGACACACCATCTCCCTGGCCTGGCAGCCGCCGGACAGAGCCAACGGGGTCATCCTGGAGTACGAGGTCAAGTACTATGAGAAGGTGAGGGGTCCCATGGGAGGTGTAGTTCCTGCTGATGAAAGGATCTCCAAAGTAGTCTGTAAGAAAGCCAAGTCTGACTGTCCCCTCTTTTTTCTGCCTCAACAATCTTTTATCCTCAGGACCAAAATGAAAGAAGCTACAGAATCATCAAAACCTCGTCGAGGAACACCGACATCAAGGGCCTCACCCCGCTGACCTCCTACGTCTTCCATGTGCGAGCGCGCACGGCGGCCGGCTACGGGGAATTCAGCGGCCCGTTTGAGTTCATGACCAACTCCGGTGAGTTCAGGGACGCCGGCGCTCCTCGGCCGCGGAGCCCGAGATGCTCGATGCCAGCTCTGTCGCGCCTGTTTCTGCAAAGTCCTACAATGATAGCATCTTTTACGAGTTTGTCTCTGTCATTACAGAGTCGTTCATCAAAATAGCTGCCGTCTATAAAAGATAAATGATATTGTGCCCCGGCACCTGACCGGCAACTTGAGTAGCTTCTATTATTCAGGTTGCAATGAGTCTCAGCGGATGCGCCAGCCAGGGGTTCAAACGATATGAGTTTTTGAATAATGACATTTCTGACAGTTTTAGTTAGAAGCTGCTGATTGCTACTCTTTGCTTCTCATTAGAGGCTTTAAATGTTATAATTTTAAAGCAAAACATTTTCTCCCCAGATACATTTTTACAAGTTTCTGTGCAAAGTTTAGGGACAAAACTCTTCTGAAGGGCGATTATGACGTAGAGGGTTACAGAGATGCACTGTAAGTCCAGGTGTCCCCTTTGTGATGCAGATAGAGACACAGCGCATGATAATGACACGGTCAACATCCTCATGGGCCGGCATTGTCTCAGCGGAAAAGGAAGGGAGACACGGGGAGGAAGTGTGGGGGGGGTCGATGACAAACAGAGTGTACACAGGCGCTTTCATGTGCGGCGACTTGGTTGAGCGCAGTGATATTGACTTTGCTCTTTGTCTCTTTCCAACCGTCCCTCCTTTCTCTCCCCCCACCCTCCTTTTTTGTCCTCCCATCTTTTCTCCCTTTTTCCTCAGTTCCAGCTCCCGTTATCGGCGATGGGGCCAACTCCACGGTGTTACTGGTGTCAGTGGTGGGCAGCGTGGTCCTCCTCATCATCCTCATCAGCGCTTTCGTCATCAGCCGAAGGTGAGCGTCACCCGTCTGTCCCGCTCCTGCTTCCTGTCTGTCCCTCTTTCCTCCTGGATGAGGGATGTCTTGCTTAGCGCCGGGGAAACGTAGCTGTCGTGAGATGGACGTTGCTCGAAAAACACACACACGTACGCCAAAACACACACACACACACACACACACACAGACTGAGCTAGACAGCCAGTGCGACTCGCTCACGGTGGATGAGTGATGACTTGCCACACCGGAGACGTGATTGACAGCTCCGACAGCTGAAGAGATGCAATCAGCGACCCCCTCGCTCCCTGTCCTCTGGATCCGTCCCCGCTGCCATCCCTCTATCTCTCTGCTGGTGGCTGTAATCCCGACCGCCAGTTATTTTCTCCCGCTGCGCCCTGCTGCCCGCCGTGAAGAGAAAGAGAGAGAGAGAGAGAGAGAGAGAGAGAGAGAGGAAGAGGGAGAGAGCGGGGAAAAAAGATGAGATAAGCGGGCAATGAAAAGTAGGGGGATAGAATACAGACAGAGTGAGACAGAGAGGCATCAGGTGGATTTGCAGTGACCCAATCTCAGGGTGTTAACCAGCGAGCAGGACAAAGCACCGTCACACAGATGGGATTACATGCAGATGGGTCTGCCTCACCTCAGGGTGTTAACCACACTGTGTGTGTGTGTGTGTGTGTGTGTGTGTGTGTGTGCGTGTGTGTGTGTTTATGCACGTCCTTATGTGAAAAAGTATTCTTTTCATGCGTGTGGTGGCACTGGGGGAGGGGAGGGGGAGCGTTAATGGTTTGTGTGTTGATTCCCGTGTGTGTGCGTGTGTGTGTGTGTGTGTGTGCACCTTTTTATGGGCTTTCGTTGATCCCTTTATGTGTGTGAGTGTGCCTCTTCATATGGAAAGCAAATCATCGTTTGCATGTGTGTATTGGTGTTGAGAATGATGGGGAGTGAAGGGGGATGTTGATTGTGTGAGTGTGTGTGTGTGTGAGTGTGTGTGTGTGTGTGTGTCCTCTCTTTTCCATGTGATTGCCTCTCTCCCCGGCCAAGCAGGTGGTTGTCTCAGCCTTTTTTATATGCATGTGACGGCCACTGTCATTGTGCTGCCGCGGCCATCCTGTGATTGTGGGGAGGGACTGTAATCACGCAGCCCGTTTACCATCATTACACAACCATAGAGGAGAACAATGTCTCGCACATCTGGCCATTTCCGCCACTGACCCGACACATCAATATAAGCACAGGTGTCAGGCTGCCGGAGGGATTCGGGGGGATTTAAGTGCATCTCTTCCAGGATTGATCTGCTGCTGTAAGCTCAGTGCCCTTCAGGAACCTTCAGTGTAATATTTTATCTCAAAGGGGACGCATCATGTTGGTTTTCAGGGTCATACTTACGTATTTTGGGTTGCTACTAGAACACGTTCACATGCTTTAATGTTCAAAAAACACATTATTTTTCTCACACTGTCTGTCTGAATGTGCTCGCATGCACCCTTTGTCTGAAACGCTCCGTTTTAGTGCCTGTCTCTTTAAGCATCCCTCCCGAAAAAAGCCCAGTCTCTGATTGATTGGCTTGCGAGAAAAATATGGCGCACCTTTGCAAACGTAGTTCTCAAGCCGCAGGTGGAGCTACTCGGATGACCTCGCATGTGACAAAGAGAGACAAATTCTATTGGCTCGTAGAATCACATGTCCCCTTTAAAAGAACCGTGAAACATTTTGAGTGTAAGAAAAAAAAAAATACATTTCACTTTTTGTACTCAAACAGATGAGATAACATGTTGATTAGTGAACTATTCCCTTCAAGCTCTTTATCCCCTCATCTAAGAGCGATTACTAAGAGCCACAACCTCTAAAAATGATGTTCGGTTTTTGTCCCTGTAATGAGATCCCTTCAATGAATAATTAACATCAAACAAGAATGTTAATGTCCGAACAGTAATCAGTGATTGTGTCGCCTCTTCACGTAATTAAATTGACGTGTAGTGGGTTCGGAGTCTTAGTTTGAGTTTTAAATCGGGTTTCCGAAATTGACAGTTGTTTGTTGTTGTTATAATTTGTTATTTTTACATACAATGCTTTGCCTTTTCTGTCGTTGTTTTTTTTTTCACACATTATCCCCGACATTTGAGACTTGATGTGCTGTTGTCACTGCGACTGACCGTCCCGCTGTCTTTGCCCCCAGAAGGAGTAAGTACAGCAAGGCCAAGCAGGACTCTGACGAAGAGAAGCACTTGCATCAAGGTAACTCACAGTTAACAATCCACCCACACACTCTATCATTTAAAGAAACATTAGCGCTGGCAGGTGTGTTCATGTGCATGCACTCTAAACCGCAAATGAAGCCCATAAAATGAGCTAGTGGGCGGGGGAGGGGGGGAGAAACTATTTTGAAGTTAATGTACTTGCATCCTAACATGCTCCAAACACCTCATTATCAAGTCATCAGCGCTGTTGTTGTTTGCGTCCCAAAAAAAAATCAAGTTAATGAGCTCCATCTTGATCGGAGTCAGCCGTAGTGACATGGAAAGCAATGGAGTCAGAGTGTGAAGCGAGGTATGGGGAGAAGAAAGGAGGAGGAGGAGGAGGAGGAGGAGGAGGGCCCACAGAGGAAGGCGCGTAGCCTGCAGCGCGATGGAAATAAAGAACAGATGGAGCGTTCTTTCAGGAATAAATTAACCTTCATTTTGTCTTCTTCTTCCTTTCATTCCCAAACGTCTTTCCTCAGGAGTGAGGATATACGTTGACCCCTTCACCTACGAGGACCCCAACCAAGCTGTCCGTGAGTTCGCCAAAGAGATCGACGCCTCCTGCATCAAGATCGAGAAAGTCATCGGCATCGGTGAGGGGCCACGCTTCGTTCATATACTCCATCGCATGAGCCATTCATAAGACCTTTTTATACCAATGATTATGAATGCAGTGTTCCGGGGAGCCTTTGCAGTCAGGCATATTATAGCACACTTTGGATAAAAGCATTCACCTAATGGCCTAATAGTGCAGTTAGTATTCGTTTTCATGCAAAGTTCTGTCGCCGGCACATCATTCTCGGCGACTCGTGTCTGTGCGTGCTCTCATGCCCCTCTTGTTCTCTCAGACAATGACATTTGGTCTGCCTCTAAGAGAGCAAAGAAATAGGTAAATAAAAATATGTCGTCTGTTCTCTTACTGTGGCCAGAGGAAAGTCATCCAATGACAAAATAATAAAGAGAAAGAATCAATACCCATTTCCCCTTCGCTCTCTCTCTCCCTGCTCCAGTGGGTGAGGGGAGGAGGGGAGTGAGGGATTAGAGACCCTGATCAATGTTAAAATTGGACCCCTTCTAACCTGCACACACACACACACACGCTCCCTCCTCGGTGTGATTTATAATCCGTGCGCTGTTGTATCGTCGCGCTTGGTTACACTTTTTCTGAACCCCAGCGCGTGTGTTTTCAGGGGAGTTCGGCGAGGTCTGCAGCGGCCGTCTGAAGATGCCGGGCAAGAGGGAGATCTGCGTGGCCATCAAGACGCTGAAGGCCGGCTACACCGACAAGCAGAGGCGGGACTTCCTGTCCGAGGCCAGCATCATGGGCCAGTTCGACCACCCCAACATCATTCACCTGGAGGGTGTGGTGACCAAATGTATGTCGTGCATGTTACTGCGTTTACTTTTCAATGGGTGCGGGATGAGAACTCTTCCATTTCCGAAAGACGGAAAGAACACATTTTGCCGCATAATTCTTTCCCTATTTGAGAAACCTGAAGCTATTTTGGGGAAAGGAGATTGCAATGATGCCATTTACAGACACAACGACTTCGATGTTATAACGACACAGACAGGACATTCATTCCTGCTGTCCGCCTTTCTCCCTTCAAATAAACGCAACAATAAATCACCACTAAGTACGTCTGCGGGTTTGGGTGACTTTGGAAAAAGGGCGAGTGCTGGGACAAACCAATCTTTACCAGCCAAAAGGTGTGTTTGTACGGCGCTTGTGTGCTTTAATGCGGGCATACCTGCAGCATCTGAAGACCGAAGTGAGACCTGCATTCGCAGATGTATATATATATATATATATATATATATATATATACATATATATATATATATATATATATATATATATATATATATATATATATATATATATATATATATATATACGTGTTTGTACGCACACCCCATCCGGGGTATCCCCAGGTGGGCTTTGTCCAGATGGAAGGGGGGGGGGATGGGGGGGTCCAGCATTGGTGGGGGGGGGGGGGGGGGGGTGTAGTTGAGGCAGTTGGGAGGGGGGGTCTAATGGGTTCAGGAACAGACCCTGTAGCGCGGCACCAGGCTCATTAATCATGATGTCAGCTGTAAATGTGTTTGGGGTTAGGGAGTGATACCCTATCCCTCCTCTATCTGCTGCTGCATGGCCACAAAGCACCGGCCAAATCTCCCTCCCTCTGCCCTTGGCACTCTCTCCTCTCCGTCTCTCCACTCCCCCCCCCCCACCTTCAACACCTTCCCCCGGTGCTTTCTGTTATGGCCGGAGGTGTTCGCGTCTATATGCGTGTGTGCGTGTTCGAAGGTCTTGTCAGCACATGTCGGCGTCCCTCCACCTTTGATTGCACGCATGTGTGCGTGAGCGTTGCCACAGCTGATGATGAGCCAGCCTCGGCTGCGTCGTGACACAACAACAGCCCTGTCTGTGCTAGAGAACGCCGTCTCTGCCACTGTTCTACACACTGTAGTGGGGAAATATGTCACAGTGTCATGTGAAGTTTTAACAGTGGTTTCAGTAGAAGATTTGAATTTCTTTTATATCAGGTGTCTTGTTATCTGTTATCTTGAACACCGTTTCTTTGTTGGTAAGCCGGAGACACAGAGAGGCCTTGACTAACAGACATCCTTTGTCTGAAATACTTTGTGACGCACTATCTGAAGTTGTAAAGGCGTGAACCTTTGCATGCATATATGATGTTGAACATTGCATTTCGTCAAAGGTTTCACGCAGTCTACTGTGTTGCTGTGCTTTCTTCCCTCTTGCGCAAGAGAATGAACGGAAAAAGACAACTTTGAATCTTCTGATGACTTCATTATTAATTTGAGAACACAAACTCCCTCCTCCTCCCGATTAACCTGGGAATTTCCCACCACAACACACACGCAGAAAGATGCACGCATACACACTTTCAGCCCGGCCGGAGCGGAACGTAAACAGCAGCATGGGCAGAATTACATATCACCTATAACACCGGGGGGGGGGGGGGGGGGGGGGTGACCTCACAGACCTAGAGTGAGGAAGACAAAGGTGGACAGATGGACAGGAGGAAGGGGAAAGAAACCGGAGACAAGAAGCGGACGGGGAAGGTACAAAATGGAGAAGGCTGGTTGAGAGCTGATGGATTAGAGGAAAGACGGAGAACAGCGGTAGAACCGAACCGGAGGCTGAAAGAGAGCGAGACGGGAGCCGACGGGGAGCCGAAGCAGGAAGACCAACGTGATACCACCTCCATGCACTCTCACTTTTGAGGAACTTGACGGAAGGCAAATTAGTCCTTTACACTTCAGTGTGTCACGGAATCGATTAAAAATCCATTATTTGAATTGCACTCCCCCCTCTCCATTACAATCACGTTAAAAGGAATTCTCAAGCTGGCCTCAGTTTGCTGGCATGTCCAACGTAGACAATTAAGCCTCATTAATAATGGAGCGACTCCAAATAGACGGCGAAATACATAAATGTGCAAAAGAAATCTCCCTCACTGAGGACCGCTGGCTGCAGTCCACCGTCTTGAAGCCTGTACGGATTTAAAGTTTCTGTCACGCAAGTGTGTAATTAAAGTCCAGCCAGCGTTAAGAGCTCGAAATCAGACGGGATTTGTTCAACAGCTGATTTACATAAACTAAAACTAATTAAAAAATAGAAAAAGATTTAAAAAGCCAGATCTTTGTTCGCAGCAAACGCCACGGCCTCCGAAGAGCCCCCCCCCCCCCCCTATAATGTCCCTCTGTTGCGTTTGTCCCCTTCCCCTGTTTTGTTGGCAGGTGATAATCGGCCCACTGGCCCCAGAGTTCATTGCCAAAGCCGGCAGGCCGTATTCAGTAAACAAGGAATTAGCATGCAAATGGGAAGGGAGGACGAGGGCGGGGCTGGGAAGGCGAGAGTTTAAGGTCGCAGGTCAGACGCTCCTCAGACTTGATTGGGGAGCTGTCAATCACCGGCAGCCCCGGGGCAGAGGCGAGCAACAAAGGGAACAAAGATGGCTGACAAAGAAGGCCCCCCCCCCCGACCCCCCCCTGCTCTCACCCAACTTTAACTCCACTTCCTCTTTTTTTTCGGGTATCGCCGGAGCGCCCCGTAATTAATGGAGTGCCAATCACGCGGCGGGTAAGGCGGTGACTGACGGCCTCTCGGCGTGGCGAGCAGGCCTGCTGTGGAGCGGAGGAACTTCACCTTCGAGACCTCGGCTGCCAAAATAACGCTCGGCTGGCTCTCCACCGCTTTTAGGCATTCTGCTGGAGATTTGCACACAACCTCCCCGCGAGGCATTTCGGTCGAAGTCAGCACTTTCTCTTCAACGCAACGGGCTTTTAAGTCCACCTTAAACTGTGCCACTGTGAAATGGGACTCAAAGAGCAGTTGTGCTGTTCCGGGAGGAATTCATGGCAGCACTTTTCAGCATGTGTTGTTGCCATGGCTGGTTAGGCACCAGCTTGCTGCCATTTTGGGACAAAAACAAGCCTCCCTTCCTTTCCTTTTTCTCTCTCTCTCTCTCTCTCTCTCTCGCTCTCTCTCCTCATGACCGCTACCCCCCCCCCCCCCTCATCCTAAGAGACAAAGACAGACAGAGACCCACCAGGGAATGTCCACCCTCCCCGCCGCCTGCCCATGCTCAGATAAAGACGCAGACGCTTCCCCGAGAGAGACAGAGAGGGGAGGACAGAGGGATGAGGTGAAAAAGGCCAGAGAGGAGTGGCAGGGGGGGGGGGGGGGTGAGAGAGTGAGGGAGGTGAAGAGAAAGCAACGGAGAAGAGCTAGCGGGAGAGTGACAGATGTGTGGAAAGTTGGCAGAGGAGAAAAAGGGCAAAGGGACAGTGAGTGACATACATAGCGAGTCAGAGGGATTCTGGGTGAGTGACCGTGATGAGACTTTGGATAAAGCGTCCAACGGCAGTTCATATTTGCATGAACACAAGATGCTGTGTGTGTGTGTGTGTGTGTGTGTGTGTTGTGTTCCAGTGGCGATGCCTTTGCATGTGCAGGGGGAAAGTAAGTGGGACGTCAGGGCAACCGTAACACTGAGCTAATTAAATCACTGCGGGACAGAGATGGATGGCCTAACACACACTCACACACTCACATTCCCTCGAGAACCCCCCCCCCCCCCCCCCCCCGCTGCGTCAGGCTGTGATGTGCATCGTTTACCTCTATAATCATCTGCCTCTCTCTCTCTCTCTCTCTCTCCTTAGGTAAGCCAGTGATGATTATCACAGAGTACATGGAAAACGGATCGCTGGATGCATTCCTGAGGGTCAGTCATGCGTTTCTGTCTGCGAACATGCGTGTGTGTGTGTGTGTGTGCGTGTGTGTGTGCGCGTGTGTGTGTGTGTGCGTGTGTGTGAGCATGCGATACGAGCGTAGCGTGCCGATCCCATCTTATCTCTGACATGTCATCCCCCCCCTCCTCCCTGAAATTACAAGCGTTCGGTCACAAACAGTCGCTCTAATCTTTATCCCCTCCTTGATCGACTTACTGTTCTTTTTTTTCCCGACAAGGAGGTTGGCGCAGGTTTGATTTCCAGGGTTCACTACACTTTGGGCTTTAGATGATGCTGCTGCTGCTTTACCCAGTGAAGATCAAACAGACTAAAATAAAAAAGGAACACTCAGTAGTTGGCATGAATGATTATACACAGATAGCAACTTGTTGCTCAATAGTAGTTGAGCATAAATAAGGACAATTTTATATTAAAGGGGAACACTCATATACCATCTTTTTATTGACAGCCGATGAATGCTCAGGTGTTTTTTTTACGAATACAACTTGATACAGTTTGTGTATGTCTATAAACAGTCAATAGATAATGAATAGCACATTATAAGGATTTGTTTGTGTGTTGTCATGTTAAACTGCGTTATCAAGCAAGATGAGCTATAACTAGTGGAGAACACATTTAAAAACACTTGAACATTTATGAAACAGAACGATCGAAGCTGTGATGTAAGTGTAGAAATGTCCCTATATTTCCTTACAACGACATTATAGTGTTGAACAGTTATAAACCATTTATTAACACTGAGACAGTGAACAAAAATCATGACTGCCACAGGTGAAATGTTCCGAATCATTTAAGATGCCAGTGAAATCATTTGAGACACAATGTTTAGACCTTTGTTTCCCCTTCTCGTTCCTGCAGAAGAACGACGGTCGCTTCACGGTGATCCAGCTGGTCGGCATCCTGCGGGGAATCGCCTCGGGCATGAAGTACCTGTCGGACATGAGCTACGTTCACCGCGACCTGGCGGCGCGCAACATCCTGGTCAACAGCAACCTGGTGTGCAAGGTGTCCGACTTCGGCATGTCCCGAGTGCTGGAGGACGACCCCGAGGCTGCGTACACCACCAGGGTGAGTGTGTGTGTGTGTGTGTGTGTGTGTGTGGACCGACTCAGCCGGTCCTCCCGCGTGTCACCTTGTCGGCTTTCATTAATCGGCACAATCTTCCAATTACAGGGGGGGAAGATCCCCATCCGCTGGACGGCCCCGGAGGCCATCGCTTACAGGAAGTTCACCTCGGCCAGCGACGTGTGGAGCTACGGCATCGTCATGTGGGAGGTGATGTCATACGGCGAGCGACCGTACTGGGACATGAGTAACCAAGACGTAAGTCTGGAGAAATGGAAATCAAATGCAGGCAAACATAAATAATACACAGCTTGAATTAGGTTGGAATATTGGAGCGTGAGCAATAGTTCCCAGTCGCGTGTGCACTGTCATACATTTTAGAAAAGACACGACATCATTTTTAACCTGGTTGTGTAATCGAATTACCGTCAGGGGTGATACAACAACACCAGCAGTGTATTCCCCTTTCCCATTCACACGATGAATTCACAATTCTAGTGGCACTAATGATGATAAAGAATTGAATTCATGCACGAACAAATGTCTTGCAAATGTCTCGTAAGTAAGGTGATAAAAATGTAAGCTGTGAGTAAAAATGCCGACGCTGTAATCGAGGTTGTTTTTTTTAACAAACAAACTCGGAGGCAAAGTGACTTACAGCAGCATTGATCTCCTGCTTAGGTGATCAAGGCCATTGATGAGGGCTACCGGCTGCCCCCGCCCATGGACTGCCCCGTGGCGCTCCACCAGCTCATGCTGGACTGCTGGCAGAGAGAGAGGGCCGACCGGCCAAAGTTCGGACAGATCGTCAACATGCTGGACAAGCTGATCCGCAACCCCAACACCCTGAAGAGGACTGGGGGAGAGACCGCTGTCAGGTGAGAGCGGGAGACTCGTTTCATCCAGATCTGGTCCACGGAACACACCATGAACAGTTTTCATTGGGGAACTACTTCTTACTGAAGAAATGGTCCCTGAAACACGGTTTCCTGCCAATAGAAAACCACTCCAGTCATGTCTTTAGGAATTGGGATCATTTTAGAGATGGGTGACATTATTCAGGAATATCACCATCATACAAGTCTATTTCACATGTTCTTTGCACGACTGAACGACTACAAACTAAGCAAAAAACAACTCTTCCAAAACAGAAAATTGGCTCTGAATAAACTCTCTTTAGAAGAATAGAAAAGTTGTGGAATTTCCCACAACGCAGCAGCAACCCGCGAATATGTTAAAAAGATAATGTGCATTAAAAAACCAATTGCCAATTTACCGCACAGTGCATTGCGTACGCAACATTCTACAACACACACACACACACACACACACACACACAAACGCATTACGATGTTACGCCGAGTTAAAAACAAGTAAAATGTGTGTGTGTGAAAAGGGATCCTCATGCATCATCTTTTCCAGTAGAGATGACTTCTTAACGAGTCTGACATCCTGTTCTCACACTTCTCCTCAACATCCTAACGACAAAGAGAGACAGGGTGAGTGTGTGTGAGTCAGCAGAGCCCCGTGGAAATGTTTCACGGCCGACGGCGCTGCTGCGACACTCAATAGTCAGGAGATGTGAATAAAGAGGGAGGTCATTCTGCTGATTGTGTGGAGGAACTCCGCTGTGCCCCCGAGGGTCATGTGTTTTCTTTAAAATGAGGATTAACTAACTGTGGCGGTCACGCCCAGGGAGGAACCACGTTTGGCTTGGCTCGGTTTCTGGTAGGACCCACAAAACAGGGACACATAGCAAGAGCCGAACCCCCGACAGACCCGCTGAGTCCGTCGAGGACGGAAAAGCTGGAGAGAAATGTAGCGTGGAGCATTTTTATGGCTTGTGGGTATGGCTCGCTTGATATCGGCGCGCCGCTCTGATGCTACAGCGTCGTCGTCCGGATGAGGATAATTCCTGGAACGTTGTCTCTGCCGTTGTCATGAATCAGTGGCTTTCCAGACGTTGCAAGAAAGTGGATCAAAAGCACTTAACAGGGAACTTTTATTGTCTATTTGCACCACCAGGCCTAACACCACCCTGCTGGAGCCGGGGAGCCCCGAGGCGACCTCGGCCGTGGGCACGGTGGAGGACTGGCTGCAGGCCATCGGCATGGAGAGATACAGCGACAACTTCACCGCCGCCGGCTACACCACTCCAGAGGCCGTGGTCCACATGACACAAGAGTGAGTATGGAGGGCAGAGTGTGCCAAAGAAGGAGGTGCACGGCCGGTCAAACACAGCAAAACACTGTTGCTACAGTGAGGGAATCATTTTAAGGAACTGGGACATTGTGCCTCTCTAGTTAACATGAGTTATTCCAGCACTGAGGGAGGAATTACAAGAACATTTTACTTTTGAAGAATTTTGAAATAAATTGAAGAAGATAAGATAAAATAATCCTATATTAGTCCCACAGCGGGGACATTTGCATATGTAATGATAATAATAACAATATATTTTATTTGTATAGCGCTTTAAAAGGTACTCAAAAGGTACTTTACATGGTAAAAACAGAAACAATACAAACAAGGCAATATGGATTATTATACAGCAGTTATACTGTCGGGCCAGTTTCCACCGGAAGGCTGTGAAATTCATCAGGTGGATCAGTGTTTGTTATTGTTGTTCCCCGTCCTAAAAAGGCCCTCTCCCCCCCCCCCCTATCCTTTTGCAGGGACATGGCTCGTATCGGCATCACCTTGGCGGCGCACCAGAACAAGATCCTGACCAGCGTCCAGGGAATGCTGTCCCAAATGCAACAGATGCAAGGCAGAATGGTTCCCGTCTGAGCGGTTTCAACCAAGAAAAAGAGGAAAAGGAAGCAAAGCGACTTCGTTTCTTATGAAAAAATAAAAAATAAACAAACAAAAAAGATTAAATATTAAAAAAAAGAGACAAACTATGAAGAAGTAGTTTACCTCATCCATGCACTTTAAATTGGATCTAAAAAGATGTTGATGAAGAAGAAAAAAAAGTGTTGAAAATGGCACTTTTTTTTTTTTTTTTTTACAAATCAGACGTTACCTTCCCCGCGTGTCTTTTGTTTTCTTGTTTTGGAGAATGGGACGTTTCTGTCGGCAGCATTTTTGAATAGATGGAATGGACGGCTGGAAAAGTGCTTCCGAGAGGCCAAATCTGGAGTGCCTTTAATGGTCTGGAAGGAGAAGCGAGGGGGGTGGGGGGGTGAATCGTACCTTTCGTCCTCCTCCTTGTTTCTGGAACTTTCTTTCTGGAATAATCCGCGGAGCAGATTTTTTTGATTTCCTGTGACTGTGTTTATTGTACGTTTATTGAATATGTTTCTGTGGGACTCGCAGGCCGCCATTGTTCTCTCTCTCTCTCTCTCAGCTGGATCTGTTTGATATCTCACGGACAAAATGGAGGATCCCGGGCCGCCGCACGTAAACAGTGAATCTCTGAGAGGTTGAGGGTTGAATTCCGAGGGGGGGGGGGGGACAGCGGTGCAGGGGAGGGGCTTAGTCTGAGCAGCTTTTCTTGTGTTTTTTTTGCTCTGTTCTGGCCTTGTTTTTCTGCCAGGACGCTGTATTTTGTTGCCCTCAGGACGTTGCTAAGAATGTCTTTGATCTTCCAGAGGAGCCTTCCCACTCCCCTATCTTCTCAAAAAAAAGCCCCCCTAAACCTCAGATAAACACACGATTTGGATTCTTCCATTCATCTCCCCATCTGAATCAAATCCC
This sequence comes from Melanostigma gelatinosum, assembly GCF_949748355.1. Taxonomy (NCBI): domain Eukaryota; kingdom Metazoa; phylum Chordata; class Actinopteri; order Perciformes; family Zoarcidae; genus Melanostigma; species Melanostigma gelatinosum. The sequence goes on from NC_136640.1 coordinate 3,680,082, forward strand.
CAGGACCCACCGACTCTTCCTCACCACTTTCGATGGACAGCTGTTTGGACCAGTTGAGTTGGCTTTCCTAACTGGACGTGAGGATGAAGGAATGTGTTGGCGGGATTCTTATTTGGACGGACTGATTGTCAGTACGGATGCAGAATGAATCAGAATCATCAGCGTCGTCATCTCTGAGAAAAGAACACACAGAGGAATACTCAACCCGGCATCCAGGTGAGGATCAATGCTGCTTTATTTGTTTCTTACTTAGACTCTCCACGTAACATAAAACAAACACACTGGTTAAACCTCCCTTAATTATTGCAAGCAGCAGCCACAGAGTGCCTGAAAGATTCATCTCATCACCGGCCCCTCAGCTCCACAAACTGTGTTAATTAACAAGTGGGCCGCGCCACCTCAGGCCGCCAGAGCAGATCAATAGCCACTGGTCTGTGATCAGTCTGCGGGCCTGATGCTGTTGGCATGTTAATGAGAAGAATTAGTCAGCCGAGCAGAGCCCGCCAGAGCTCAGGGAACAGGAGAAGGTGCTTTCTTTCTTTCTTTCTTTCTTTCTGTCGAGCAAACACGCGTTCAATGTTCTCATGCAGCAGGAAGGTTTCAGGAGTCACGCTCTCATTTTCATTCATATCGGGTGTTGTTCTCTGTTGACGTGGCCAGGTTTCCATTTTGGGATTTTTCTGAGGAAAAGATGATGATTACTCGCTCACAGGTTATCAGCACGGCGTTGGCTCAGGAAGCAAGCTGGAGACTGATCTCACCCACTTACACAATTGCTTTTATTTATGTGACGGCATTGATTTACGTGTTTTATTTAATACAGCTAGTCGCCACTTAATTCGATTCTGTAAACCTAGCTGAAAGAAGACAACAGCCCTGCAATAAATCAATCTCAATCATGTTCAGTTTCTATTGTTTATAGATGTTGGAACTACATGTTGAGTTCATTTTGGTAGCTGTAGTTTGTGATGGTGTTGAAAAGCGCTGCGACTCACAATTAACCTAATTAATCTTCCTTATTCATTATGGTCTCGATTAATGGTTCTGTCTGTAAAATGTGAAGAATCCCTTCTTTATAATTTCACAGAGCGATGGCGGTGTTCCTAAATACTAAACAGCTCATTTTATCTGACGATCCCGAAACCAGACACGATCAAGTATCTGTCATATATGATGACAGAAAGCATAAAGTCAGCACATTTCAGAAGCTAAAACCTGCAAACGTTATCATAAATAATAATAATGAATTCACTAACAGTTTCAGCTCGACTGGTGAATTGTTTCATTATACGGAGAGCTTCTAATATTTTATACTCAAAAGTATCAAAGCAGTATTTCAGCGTTTGCTTTGTGCACAGATGCAACAACAACATCATCAGGCTTTTAAACATGAAACAACAGTGAGACACGAAGAGCCAATGAGCTGTGATGCGTCACATTCCTGCAGGAGGGATGTTGAAAGCTTTATTTCAGTTGGCAGCACAAGAGAGCACGGTGCGGTCTCACTGGCCGTTGAATCCACACACAGTGCTCATCTCGTACACAAGCGGGTTAAACATTGGTGCGTGCCAATAAGTCAAGGGCATGTTTCAGATATTATGTACACACAGCAGCATGTGGCGCGCACAAGTTAATACATCGTTGCCACAAAATCCATATTTCCCCCCCCGCGGGGCGGCCGCACGCGCTCTCCCTGGATGCTCCGGCTTCTGGCACCGGACTTTGTTTCGCAGATGAGTCGAATGTTCCATCGGGTCTGGAGCCGGAGAGCCGTAGTGTTGGTCAGGACTGGATGCCAAGTAGAAATTGTTTATATTCAAAACCGCCATGACTGATGCAGCCTCTCCCTCTCTCTCTCTTCCTCCCCCTTTTTTTTTCTCTCCCCAGCTGCCGCTCTCCATCACAAACGGGATCCCGCTCTGGCTTCGCCGCGACCAGAATTCTTCCTCTTTGTCTTCCTCCTCCCGCTCCCCCCCCCTCCCACTCCTTTGCGTCTCCTTCCGACGCCGAAGGTGAAAACAAACAGAAATCACATCCTCAAGCATCTGGGACGTCGTCGCACCGCCACAAACACGCCACTCTTGACAAACCACGCTCTCGTGGCCGTCCACGCAATCTGCTGCAATTACTATGAATGATTTTGACAGCTTGAAAAAAAAAAAAAAAAAGAGACAATAAGAAGAATGTAATATAATCGAGAAGCCCTGCTCCAGCGGATAATGTACTTTTATTTTGAAAGTTACATTTTATTTTATTGTTTTTTATTTTTTATTTGTTTGCATGTAAAGTAACAAACGTTTGATTTGAGCGTGCGAATGTGATGACACGGGTGTGTGTGTGTGTGTGTGTGTGCGTGTGTGTGTGTGTGTGTGTGTGTGTGTGTGTGCGTGTGTGTGTGCGTGTGTGTGGGGTCGCGGTATGAGTGACAACGTCTTTGAAGTACTATCAGTAATTGTGTTGGTTTTCATGCCACTGTCGAGGAAGAGAAGATAACAGACGTATTGTTTTTGACATGAAAAAGATGTTGTTTTTTTTGTTGCTTTTTTGTCGTTGTGTGTTGCTCCCGTCGTGCGAACTACTTACTCAGCAACAGCATTTATCACACAGCTTTGTTGGAATGCAGCTCATTCGCGAGCGGACACGCGGGAGACAAAGAGTGTCGAGTGTGACCAAAAGCCTCCCGTCCATGGAAACACTCCGAACTCCAGACGAGAGTGTTGGACTCTCCGAAGCTCACGACAAGTCGGGGAAGAAATGTCGGAAGCGGCTCTCTTCTCTCTCTGTGAGGAAATGAGGGCAGTTTAAAACGAAGCACCTGTACACAACAAAGGATCCGAGAAGTGAGGACAAGGTGTCTAAGAAGGGAAATCTGTTGGGTTACTTTTTATTTGTTTTTCCAGAGCACATCATACAGCTACAGGTTCAACCCAATGGACTATATTCCTTTTTTCATTCCTTTATCTCTTCAAACTATACTTATGCGAATGTTTCTGAACTCGTAAGTGACGCTTGATAGAATACAACAACACCTCCGTCCTTAATACAGCTCTACAGCTCTTTTCCCTTTTTATGGTTTCGGCAACGCGTCGTTCTTTTTGGGTTTTTATCTGTCGTGAAGAAAAAGGACCTGTTTGGAAATATGCAAGACTTGTTGGGAAGGAGAAGGAAACCAGAATGTACTGTAAAATACTTTTTTCCTTTACTTAAATGTTGGACGATTTGAAAAAACGAAAAATGAAAAAAAAAAATAACAAAACGCAAGAGTTGATGTTTGTCATTGTATGCCTTCCGATGCCATATGATCGAGACATGTAGATCTAACATTCTCTCAACCTTTTTTTGTATCATTTTTTTTGACATGATCATGTTTTTTTGGCCTTGTTTGTTTTATTTAGTTTTTTGTTGTCAAGGAGCTCTAGGTACATGTAACTTATGTCATTTATTTATGTCCTTTTATATCTAGTTTGTAAAATAATAGCCTAAAGTGAAGAAAATAAAAGGGTGCCAAAGTGCATTCTTAATAAAGTAGAAACCATGATGATCTCCCTGCCTCTCATTCACACACACACACACACACACAGCTGATTACCTAACTCTCGTGCATTGATTACTGCGTTGTATGATTGCACATAATGGAGCGGTTATGTAACAGAAGGAAGAGGCCGAGGTAGCGCATCAAGCAGCTTCTTGGCCTCCTTTTTGCCTTTCTAATTCTCACTGTCGCTCACTTTATCCTAAACACACACACACACACACAAAATCATAAAATGGGTAGTGTGTATCGTCCGCAGCACATATCATGACTCTGGACTCCAAGACTGCTGGCCCTGGAGCGGCGGCGAGCGCCGGTCACTTGCTGTGTTTGTGTGTGTGTTTAATCAGAACAACATCTGCTTCCTGCTCTCACTTCCAGCAGCGATAAACCACTGATTGTCCTGAGTCTTTGATAAGGGCCCAGGAGGGAGAGGGAGAGGTGGTGTTGGGGGGGTAGATTTAGAAACGTTGAGCCAAACAGCGTTTTGCACGTTTCCTGAGAAATCACCAGCACAAGGCATGCATACATTAAAGGCTCTGCAGTTTGCAGTGGGAGGTGTTCATTTCAAAGGGAAAGTGTGCCTCCTTCGCAGATTGTTGGCAAACTAAGAGGGGCAAAATTAGAAAAAGATTTGCGAAGCCCAGTTTGATGAATTTGCCCTAAACTGAGAACCTTTTTTGATTTTTGACAACTCGCCATGGTGCTTGAACGCTCAAAAGAAATGCATTCGTAAAACATGCATGTATGGACGAGGGTTATTTGACCTTAAACATCCAATTCTTTTTCAAGATATTCCACTCAGGATCACAGAGTAATAAAGTTATTGTTATAAAGTCAGGTGATCACAAATGTCGTTAGGATTCATCATCTGGGGACGCTGCTAACGTGGGTAAAAAGAAGAAGAGGGATGGATTGTTGCTGAAAGAAACAGACGGCGGGGAGAGCAAGACAAAGAAAAGTGCTAAATGCAGCAAGAAAAAGTGAAGAGGAAGAAACCCAGACGGGGGGGAGTCTGAGAGCGCAGGTCACACGGGAAGTAAAAGCTGGCCGCCTGCTACACTTGGCCAACCAAAGTAAGCGGAGTCATGTTGAAAGTTCAGATACTGGCCACGAATCGGCTGGAATGTTGCCTCTCTCTTAACAAAATCAGCACAATTCAACACCTCAGTGGCAGTGAAGCTTCTCCTTTAACTTTATTCTCGGGGAGATGGCCCAAGAAAATGGGCTCCAAAATTCCGGCACTTGATCCTTCTCACGGGTCAAAATACCCCACAGATGCGGGGGAAAAAATGACCATCCAGTGTTTGGATAATTGCTTAGTTTATCTAGGACTGTTGTGAAGCTTCAGACTCACCAACAATTCCACAATACAAGTTTGTAATGTGGCTCATGCTCGCCTTGTATTGAAGGTATGACTTCTATATTGGACAATTCGGCACTTAAACTTCAGTGCTAACATTCAGGGTCAATGCTGGAAGGGGTGTTTCCTTTTCAACCCAGTCGCCAGGAAAATAAATTAAATAATGCATCTGATTACATTTCCAGGTTGTAGCTGGAGTGGACAACTGTGTAGTTTGGGTAAATACAAGTATCTGATTGGACATCGTTGGTTCAGGATCAGGGCCGAAATAGCTTGATTGTATTCCCAACCATAGTTTATTTGTCATTGCCACAATCTTTCCCCAGCCCCAAACATTCCATATTTCCAAACTTAGGGATTTGTGGGCTCTTTAGAAGAACGATAACACTTGTCTCCATCAAGCCTCAATTCAGTGAAGCAGCTCACACTGGCAGCCACATAAAGAGGCTTAAATGAAGACCGAGTCAAGAGACAACAATCCTACCGCTTCTGATCCCCCCGGCACACACACACACTGCTAGAAGCCTCAATGCTTTTGTCAACCAATCTAATTAAGAAACCTTCAGGTGAAATGCCATCCCTTCAAACTAGCTTAACCCCCGCCGCCACATACTGTCACCGCAACCCATTTCATTGGGTCACTGTGTTTCATAATTCAATTTCATGATTCGAAGGATAGAACCCCTCCTGGCCCGTCCTCTAAGCCAATCACAATGGGGCGCCAACCCTCACACTGACATTATGATTACTCTGTCCTTTGTGTTGTCATTCTTGAGTACGTCCTTAAATCCACACAATATGATAATCCATAATCCAAACGCTTCAATCTTAATCCCCAGATGCTCTCAACCAAAGTCGAGAGTTTTCTTTTCTTAGCTCTCCAGGTTATTGGCTGGCAGTTTTGTTGTGGTGAAGGACGGTTTAAGAGGAAAACTGAGTGCCGTTGTGAGGTATAAGGGAAATATTTGACGGGGAAAAAAAGACAAAAGCTGGGGAAAGAAAAACCACGAGAGCTGAAAGCTTCAGTGGGAAAATAGCTCAAAGGCTGAGCGTATTGATCGAGAGGCTTCCAGCACAGAGCTGACCTTGCGTCTGGTCTACCAAGTACTTTTCATGGACAACACAAATGCTGTGATACACATAAAGGGCCTATAAAATGCCAATGTCGGAAACAAAATGGGAGCAAATTCTGGCAGCATGACAGAATGTGTCTTAATTTAGCTGTTTGAAAGCTCTCTGTTCCCAGCAAACGCAGCTCTGGTTCAGCAAACACCAGAGGCAGAAACTATCGCAGCCAAACACCCGACAACATGAAAAAACACTTACGGGAGAAGCACCCTCTCTTGGTTACAACCCGGCCCGAAGGCAACTTTTTTTCTCCCCCCCCAAAGAGTCTCATGTGAGTGATGGAAACGAACGGGAGACGAATCAGAATCAGAGAACAAAACAAACAGAAATAGAGCTCTGAGCTGGCGAAGAAAGAGAGGACAGGGAGAGGAGAGCGAGTCGAGATTGATGGCTGGCAACTTCAGAGACAAAGCTGATGGCATGTTTCAGTCGAGATTTTTAAGTAATTGGCAGCAGATCTGAGAGCATTTACTCAAGGATGCTTGAAAGTCAAACAAATACGCACCAAACAGATGTCTATACGAGCGTCTTCAGTGAAGACTTTTCAAAGAGAGCAGTGGAACAAACAGCAGCGAAGACGTCTCCCTAGATTGTTTTGGTCGGGAATTCTAAATCTCCCGTCTTTCAAAGCTTTTCTACCCACTCTAGCGTCGTGTCTCTTTGGATGGAAAACTAGGCCTGATGGTTGGTGTGTCCATCCCTTTTTGTGCTGATGTCACTATGTGAACATCTTTGAGGTGGATTGCTATGAGACTTGGTAAAGACTCTCCTGTGCCACCAGCAAATTGGACATTTTGTTTGTGAGCGAAATGTCTTGACAATTACGGGATGGTCTGTGACATTGATTTTCCGCATGAGATGAATCCTACTCACCTTTCCTCTCTTGTCTCTCCACTTGGTGTCTTCATGTACACTACTCTTCTCTTCACCCTGTTTGTTTTCTTTCAATTTCGCACCTGCCGTAAAATAGAAATGTATCAACACGCGCACTCGCTCGCTGTGAATTCTCTGCACAATGAGTGGATCTAATCACGGTTGGACCTTCCACAGACTTTGTACCCGGGAACTTGCAGGTAAAGCATGTTGATGTCCAGTCCTAATGATTCGGACATTTGCGTTTATCACACACAGCTCCACAGGATGACGTCTAGATCATTTCATAGTGAGAGGGCCTTTATGAAAAGTCTTCTTCTGTTATGGCTGGGAGTCTAAACTGGCAGTTGGACATGGAGGGATGATGAAGGGGTTTCGGGGGGGATCTCAATGAAGTGACTGAGAGTTTTTTTCGGTTTATGAACTCAGTATTCAGCACCTTATAAAACATGCTTTTTTCAAACATGTCATGGCCCTCAACATCTGTCTAAAGGACGAAATAGAAAGACATTTACGGCAAAGCTAAACCATGTGCTGGTTGAACACGCAAGCTGCTTTTCTTGAAAAAACTAAATCCTTTGTTCGGCAGTGACGATTGCGGCAAACCTAAATTGGTATGTTCCACTCAAGGCTTAAGTCACCAAACCAACAAGAAGAAGAGCCTTTAAGTAAGCAGCCCTTTGCATCTCTCCCCACCTGCTTTGTGTGGGAAACCGTCCCTCTCCAGGAGCGTAATCTACAGTGATTGTTGGTCTGTTGGGAGAACGTGGAGCTTCATCGGCCCCACCAGACTAATCTCACCTCCGGGCCAAAGGGTGCCGGCGGGTGGCCTGTTCCCAAATGAAGGCGCAGGGAGGTCACCTACTTGACCACTCAATCGCTTCTTATCCAGATCCACCAGCAAGACTGCTGGCCCCACCTGATAGGCTGACCTTTGACCTCACTCTACACACCAGAGCCGAATCCACACACACACACAAACATGTTAATCTCCAGAGCAAACCACTCTCCCTATGCCACCGGGCCTCGTGGTCTTGGTCCCCTCTGCTCACGAACTGGAGGGTTTAGGAGTGAAAGTGCGAGTGGGTGATGAAGCAAGATGAAGGTTAATCAAGTCCACCCCCACCCTCCTCTTCCTCCTCCCCTTCTGTGTCTGTTCGGCGGCCTGATGAAGGTCCAGCCGGCTATCAGCTCAAGCAGAAACCTGGTTATCACAGTGAAATGCAATGTTCAAGAATCCCCTTGATAACTGCCTGATGGACTGAGATAGACGGACGGCTACGTACATATATAGAAAGACAGAAGGAGGAAAAGAAACCTGGAGATGAGAGGAGACGTTGGGACACAGCCAGGTGATTCACTTCAAACTCTTTGCAAGAACCCCAAAACCCCTTTTTTGTCCACATTTTATTCAAAAAGTTGGGATCAAAAAAAGAGGGAAAGAAAGAAAAGGCACCCCGTGACACAGCGGCCATCCATCATCTGCTGGTTTGAGCCCAGCAGTGAGAAGAAGGAGCAATAGATTAAAGGAGACAGAGAGCTCGGGAACGCCGTGGAGAAAGTATGGGCTCGGGGATTTTCTCCGTTCAGCGCAGCGTCGCCTCTGGACCGTTGACAGCAATGAGATTCCTATCACAGCTCACATGTGGGCTGCAACACATGAAAGCCTCCACACGCACACACAAACATGTGGACACGTACACGCACACACACCGTCCACAAGGTCTTAATCCTCGCTTTTCAGCAGGCTGGAGAATGGAATTAAAATAGCACCCATGCCAGGGGATCACGGTACAGCGCTCTGTGATAAGATCATGAATAGAGACGTACAGTATGGAACAGCCCACCTCCTCTGTGTGCAACATTTCCTTCAAGGGATACATGTGCGTCTGTGTGATACAAGATAACGCGGTCTTGTGTTTCGCTTTTAAAAAAAAGAATGACAACTACTACAATACTGCGTAAAAATGATATTACTACTTTGTCTGGTTTTAATCAAACAAGATACATGTAACACACTTAATACAATATGTACAATACATAAAATAAGTAACTATCATAGATAAATGACGACAAAAGACAGGTTCAATTTAAAAAATGGTGTAAAACATAAACTAAATATATTATGCATAAAACTGAAGCGTGACACATAATAAAAACACTAAAAAGTGAGAACTTACAGCTATAGTGGTCCTGATTACTACCACTACTCCTACTGCTACAAAGGACCTTATTTTTTCGGGCCAGCAGTGCACCGGCCATCTGTGTGCGGCGCTCCGTGCACAGGTGTGGAGAGAGGAACAGACAGGTGGGAGTTTCCTTCAAATGAAGCAGCACAAAGTGAGCCGTTGGTCCTGTTCTTTCTTTGACTTTGGGCTGATAACAGCCGTCTCAGAAGCGCTGAGTCGGGCGTAACGTCAATACTGCTGCCAAACACTCTTGTTGACAAGAGCCAACAAGATACTTGGAGCAAATGTGCAGCAACAATATGTTCAAAACCTTAGTTTAACACCTCCCGGCCAGCAGATGTGTTTAAACCTGCATGGAAAAGTCATTTGGAGCCCCATGGTAACGTCCGTGTTCATCGGCCTCTTGGCTTGGTTAGGATTCGGCAACAGGACACATATTCAAAGCGCAGTGCCTTTTCTTACAGACGTTCACTATTATGTTATACTCACTATTGTTATGAGATTATATCATTGAATGCACACTGTACAGTGATGGTACACGTACAGTATTTGTACATTAGCAGTGCACATCTACAATGAATTGTAAATGTGGCTGGAATTTTATAGCAGATGTTAAAAGCGGGTTAAAAAGGTTTGTGTTCTCCATTGTTTTTAAGTTCATATTAAGCACCTAAAGCACTTTAATCGCCTGTGTATGACATGTACTTAATACTAAATAGCTTGTTACACATGTTGTATGTATACATGTTAATTCGAGGCCATATTCTTCTCTCGTCATATGATGTGTGTTGGCTTTGGAATGAGTGCTCGCCCCTCACGCATAAAGAAAAGCGGGAGCAGTCTTGGTTGAATCATGAGCAAGAAAGCCAATCTTTTCATGGAGCTTTTTAATGTGAGTACCAGATTATTTTGTGCTTCTGCAATCCAAAAACATGCGTGTTACATAAACGAGGGTCTAAATAACTCATATTTACAATATGTCTGCCGTAGCTCTGTGACGGACTGCTGACCTCTCGCGGGTGTTTCCATCCCTGCTGCACGATGCATGCTGGGATTGGCTCCGGCTCCTAAGTGATTCTAAATAAGCACAAGACATGATTGGAAATTAATGACTTAAGAAATTGGCCTTTCCCGCCACGTTCCTCAGCATTTCCTGCCGATTAGAAATCAACAAAAGCTACAGAAGCAGCGATCACACAGAGTGATATAATTCGCTGTGTAGCGGGAGTTTGTTTTTCTGAAAAAAACAACATCAACAATGCTCAGCATGCATTCTTTGGACAGTGAAGATGGAGTACTTCATAAAGCTGTGTAATAAGCGGGGCTGGTATTTGCCTGCATATTTATTCGCGGCCCTTTCATCCAGCCTCGCTCAGCTTGCCTCCTTACATGCTATTTAAGACATCGTTCAATCTCTGAACTGCAGCACCAACCCACACACACACACACACACACACACACACACACCGCCACAGCCCGGGCTCCTCAACCCCCCTCGGAGTGAGGGATTCTGGGGCTGGGCCGGGGTTCCTCACCCATACACGACCCCATCGACTGAGCTGCTCTCCGCTGGCTAAATGATGGATACTCGCCTTGGCTAACTAGACTCCTGAGTCCAAAAACAAGTAAGGGCTGACTGGCCAGTCGGCTGCAGCGTGTGTGCATCTGTGTGTGTGTGTGTGTGTGTGTGCATGTATAATCAGCCCGGAGACCAAGTAAAAATACGTGAGCAGGAATGAGGCGGAGTGTGTTTGTGTATGTTTGTGAGAAAATGTGCTCGCGGGTATAAAAGTTGAAACCAGCAAGCCCTTTTGAGTAGTTCAGGTCCACACACATTTGGGGGAGTGTGTGTTTGAAGGCACAGCGCAGCGGGACTTTTCCAGGATCACGTTTGCCCTCAAATCCCGACAGTGCACGTACATTACACAAGTTCTATGGGGTGGGGAAATGTGTGTTTCTTTTCGTTTTAGCGTATAAATTCGACCGGTTGACTTCAGTTGAGTGGGACCGCACAGCATGCAGTGGTGGAGTCAGTGCTTGGTCGTAATGAGGTTACAGTTAGGCTAATTGAATGAAGTGCTTGGTGCTTTGGTTCACCGGTAACGCCTTTTGAACCCTTGACGCTGATGGTACAGTCCATTAAGTAGCTTTAAAGGGCCAACAGCCAACATGGCATAGGTCACGCAACAAGTACAAAGAAAGAGCTTAACCTGCAAATAGAAGGTAATGAAATACGACTATTCACCGAAGATTTAAAGTTCGATTATCAGAAGGGAATCCTTTATCTTCAGCTCTGTATTTGCTCTTTGTTAACCCTGAAGCTCTATTAATAGCTATTATTGCCGTATCTCTGCCGTCATTACCGGATGGGCGTATCTAGTGAACTTATGGATAGACGATCACCATGGAAACATGCTTCTCATTAATTGGCAATTAAACTGGGTCAAGTTACCGGTTTGTTACAAATCATGGAGGTCCAATGACTTAAATTCCCTTCTCGTCCAACGGCCGCTCTTTGTCTCTTAGGTGCTTGAGATATTTCTAAAAGGAGGAGTCAATAATAATAACTATAAAAACAACTTTATTTATACAGCACCTTCAAACACAGAGTTCAGAACGGTTAGAGAGAAACTACAGTGGCACGTTTAAAGCTATAATGTGTTGTTATGATGTTCCTGGTAAGTTCATAATGTTTCTGTTTGAAAAACCTCGTAGCATGAGCTTCTGGTGATTTTCAGTTTTTCACTTCACTTCAAGGATGACGTGGTTCAAGAGCAGTCTATGACCCTAAAGCTGATGAAACACACACACACACACACACACACACACACAAACGCAACAAGTAAAAAAACAATGTTGGATACACTCGACTCAAACAAACTGGTTTTTCTGTAGTTGTTAAAAACTTGACATTTGAAGGTTTTTTCATCCAGGAACACACGCAATTACATCGATCAATGAGCATTTTTTACTTCACCTTCCCCACCAACAAAGCTCTCCGCCCTACAACCTCAGCTTATTCTCCCTCTCTCTCTCTGGTCTAGAGGGTCTGCAGGGGCAACTCAGTCCCTGAAACAGTGGAGATTAACGCTAAGAAAGTGTGTGGAATTCAGTTCACTTAAAAATAGACCTCTGGCTTCTCTCTCAGCATTTTTAGTCGAGGGACACAGCAGCCCCGTGGTTTAAGTACTGTATAGTAACAGTTAAACTCAAACCATTATATTGTTATTATATTTTTGCTGTATTTCTTGATTAATTGATTCATTATTTCATCACTTTTGTCCCAGAGCCAGGGGGTTTTCTTCAGGTTGCTTTTTCTCTGTCCGACCAACAGTCCAAAACTCCTCATATTGGAGAAGCTGGAAACAATGACTCATGGCCAACATGTCAGACAGCCATGTTCCCCACAGGATGGACTGTAATAACCGGGTGATCCTTTCACTTTTCATGTGACAAGCATCATGTCAAAATTTGTCTCTCTCCAATATTGTTGTGTAGCCAAACACCTGCACAAGGAATGCCTTTCCCATTAGCCCTCAGCTGTATTTTGTATATAGTGCTACTTAGCAAATGTAAGCATGCTAATACGCTAAGCTAAGATGGTGCGCATGGTGAGGACAGTACTCGTTAAACATTGACATTTTAGCATCATCACTGTGACGGTTAGCATTTAGCCTAAATCCGTCGATTAAGTCATCAGTTTATCCGGTAATTCTTTCTGCAATAACATTATCATCATCACTCATTTTGAGTATTAAATATTATAATTATAAAATATTTAAATTTTTTTTTACATCAAAATCTGCCTGATAAGAAATTCTAATAATGACAACAGGTCACGTGTTGATTAATTGGACAGCAAATGTATTTTTAAGTTTCCGGTAGCATCCATGACATCATCAATGGTTGTTATGTATCACTTGTCACCATGACTGAGTGTTAAAATGGTCTAATCCAGAGACATATACAGTATGTAGACCACCACATCACGATGGTCACATTTCACTCCTCACATTCTCATTGACGTGAAAGTTAAGACTTAAAGCACATAATGACACTTTCCCCATGCCAGCCGTTAAACGTGACGTCAGCAGGAGGGGCGTGGTTGGCGGCAGAGGTCGTTACCTCCAAGCCAAACTCTCCCAGCCATCCGAGGGAAATCAAACAGGCGGCCTGACAGACAATCCTCCAATTTATTTGGCTCACAGCGTGCTACCGGCGGAAGGCGAAGCTGAAATGGAAACTCAGTAACTGACCTTTAATGTAATACGGCGCCGATGGCTCACCAAAGAAAGCCTCTGGAGTAGGGGCCGCTGTGTGAGTGTGTGTGTGTGTGTGTGTGTGTGTGTGTGTGTGTGTGTGTGTGTGATGAGTTATGACCAGCTCTCATGTCGGCATTTGGGAAGTTGAGAGCCAAAGCCAGGTGGATTAGGACAACTCGCCTCTGTGAGAATGCTCAAAATGGGTTTCAGGAAGTAGGAGTGTGTGTGTGTGTGTGTGTGTGTGTGTGTGTGTGTAAGAGAACAGAAATACACGACAGAAGCAGAGGCATAAAAAACGCCGCCTTAAAACAAAAGAAAGCAAAATAAAGAAGGCAAACCACTGGCACTGCACGGGAAATAAAACATGTACAAAATAAAATACTGAGAAGAACCAACCCAGAAAAGCTAAACAGCGGCATTTATTATTTATTTATTTATTATTTATTAATGTAAAAGACTGTCTATAATTTATTTAATCTTTGCTGGAATCCGACAATATCCGTTTAAAGCCACATTTGTACAATTACACCCCCGATGGTCGTATGAAAACATACACAATGGCAGACAGCAATACTATGAGAATTAATCGAGATTATCTCATTAATCTACAAACAGAAATCATCACAATGATTTGAAAGATGCTGCATATAATCAAATACAAATGGAGACGTGGCTTTCATTGTTTTTTAAGTGTAAATGTGTACGAGGTGAAAACTGGATCAGAGAGAGAAGACATTGAACCTCTTTCAGCTGCAGCCAAGATCAACAGGTCGATCAAGAATAACGTCTTCAACAAATGACTTTTAAAAATATGTTCAAAATGAATAACGTGTGAGTGTTTTTAACAGCGATTAGCCTGTAAAGCACAACCTTCAGCCTTTGTTGTCATGCAGAGATTGCACTGTTGCATGCCATTACATCAGTTTCTCCCCTTTCAGAGGAGACACTTCACTTTCATAGTGAGAGATGGAAGTGAAGAGAGTCAACGCTCCTTCCCTTCTTTTCCCCTTTCAGGCAAATTAATAGAATTCACTTATTCATCTGCGAGCGACGCATGAATGCATTCATCAAAGCCACACCTCATCCTGGAGAGAGAGAGAGAGAGAGAGAGAGAGCGAGAGAGAGCGAGATAGAGAGAGAGAGAGAGAGAGAGAGAGAGAGAGAGAGAGAGAAAAGAGAGAAGAGAGAGAGAGAAAAGAGAGAAGAGAGAGAGAGAAAAGAGAGAAGAGAGAGAGAGATGTGGGAGCTGCTTGGGGGGAGATGTCATTTGTGTCAGTCGAAGTGAACACCTATCGATTTACATCCAGCGCTCCTCTGCGCGCCACAACGAGACCTCATGCATAATTCATGCCGGACCGATGAAAGAGCCATAAATACGGTCACACCGCTCGTCAGCAGAGCACACTCTCAGCACTTACGGTCACCCAACACGGCAAGTTAGCCGAGGAAGGGAGGAGATGCTGGGGAAGAGGAGGAAGAGGAGGAAGAGGAGAGGATGCACTTGAAGCAAAGATTAGGATGATATAAAGCTCTTGGTCGGTCTCCACTAGCTTTGTATGTATTCAGTGCTTGTGCACCATATCCGCATGCGATCTGCCCTTTTTAATAAAGATGTACTTGCAGGGGGTCCTTGATGATTGCTCGACGTCTTTTGTTTCGACATCGAGCAATCATTAAGGCGTCTTTTGTTTCGGGTTGTATCCCAGAGTCGTGGAGGCCTTTTTTTCAGCCCAGCCCCCCGCTTTGAAGACCCAAAAGGATTTACATCCCCGCTCCCCGCCGTAAAACTGCCACCCCCGCCTTTCATTCCTCCCGTCCCTGCCTTTACGATCTGGAGTGGAAAGGGGTGCCTGAGTTATGGGGCTTTGTTTGGGACAGAAGAAAAAATAAAAATGCAACACGGCCTCGGCACGTCGGAGATGTCAAGCAGGATTGTCTGCCTCGCATGTGCGGCGAATTTAGAGGGGACTGACCGGGGATGAGGCGGCGGCCGGGGGGCCTTTGCAGTGGATGCTGTTGCACGTGTGTGTGGTTTTCATCAAACCATCATTAGACCGCATTAGATCGGGGATTAATCAAGCTAATGCAACACGTGCACACAACACGGAATCAAATGTTTGAGCAGAAGTCAGTTAGAAGTCAGTTAGTAAGGATGAAGTGAGGCGACTTGTGCACCATGTGGAGAAAAGCTATGAACCGAGGACTCTCCTTTCAGCGCAGTACACACTGTGTGTATTGGTGGAACGGGTGCTGCCCAATGACTTGAAATCCACACCGCTCTGTTTGTCAAAAGAGCGCGTCGCCCTTATGCACTTCACTAAATCTCCACAATACTGAGGTCATCGCCTCACAACGGCCCTCCCGCTGTCGTCATCTATCTCCTCTAGCGCTGCGACTCCCCTCCCACGAAGTGCACCAACGCACACACACATAAAAGTGGAAGAAACCTTCATTTCGGCCCCGGCTCCTTTCCACCGTAAAGCACCAAACAACTGCGCCGTCCTTGAACGTAAAAGTATTAGGGAGACAGACAAGGCGTAGGAGGAGGGGAGGAGGGGGAGACAGAAGGCAGGAGAAGGAAAACAAGGTAAAAGAAAGGGCTTTTTCATACTGACAGTCAGCTTAATAAAAATGCAGTTAAGGCTAGTATATGTGCTGGCCCCAAGGTCCAGCCTCCCTGCTGGGCCGAGGCAAGCTGCGTTGTGCCAGGCTCGGTGGGTTCGGCTGAGGGAGAACTCGAGTCAGGGTCAACCAGGGCTAATGAGAGCCAAACCAGGCTAACGGAGGGTCAGGGAGGGGCTCGGTGAGGGCAGTGTCGGCCTTGAGAGCAGTCGGGCACATCAATCCACACCGGCAGACAGGAAGGACGGGACATCAGTCACCGGAGCTGCAAACCGCAAGAATGTGGCACACAAAGCTACACACATCGAGGAGCATGCACACACACATATGCACAGTCATACACGCTCACTCAAATACTCCCTTCACTGTCTTCCTCTGCAGCTTCAAACCTCTACCAATTCCACTCCCCCTAACACACAGCTCTTCCAGTAACCGATGCACTGCGGAGCAGCTAATTAGCAGCTAACAAATACATCAAGGAGGTCACGACACATACACGTTATAAACCTGTTCATTCAAGACCACCACAGCGTGATTTAACAGTCCGAAACGTTGGGTTTTTTCCTACTGAGTGAGCGATGCAGTTAGTAATCTTCAACAGCACGTGTAACGGCCTACATGGCGGCCATGTTGACGTGCATAATGAACTGGGCCAAGGGTATCTGCTCGAGTCAGATGAAAAGCCATCCTGTACACAAGGGAGCCGCTATCCACAGAAGGGCAAACTCATTTCTAGGCCAAGAAAGTTATCCGTGTGTGCAAAGTTATCCGTGTGTGCAAAGTTATCCGTGTGTGCAAGGGAAATTATAACAGAGAGAGCTTTAGCGTGCAAGCAGCAAGACATCAGGAGTTTTAATCAATAAAAGGGTGCATTTGTGTGAGGGTGGGAAGGTCGTAGTGTGGGTTTGAGGGGCAATTAGCTCAAGCAACGGCCAGTCAAAACAAATCATTTGAATTTCCAATACGTCTCTTTGGCCTTCAAACTCCAAGGCCTGAATCCATTACATCCATGCAGGATTATTTCAACGCAGAGAAGACTATGCTGTGCTAATCTGACGGGTCAAAGAGCTTGGAGGCATCCTTTGATCATTAAGGTATGAATAAAAAAAGCTAAGGCGGAGTGGAAGGGGGGGGGGGGGGTGGAGATGCAGTTGAGGATTTGTGTTATCTTAACTATGGCCTTGAATGCTTCGCATTATCAAAAGCATACCATTCACAGGCAACAAAGAAGAGGAGTGAAGTGGATGGTATCAGACAGGTACGTCTGGAATGCTCTGGCAGATGAAGTCTCTGAGAACAATCTCTTTCTTTTTCATTCTCAATGTCTCACATCACCACGCTTCTTTTTTCCTTTACCTCAGAGAAACGAAATCACAAAACCATTTTCTTGCTTAACTTGAGTGGAGTCCACTCATGCAGATCATCTTGGATGTATTCACCCTGGTTTGGAGATATCCATCTCAGAAACCTTTGCCTCTACTGCAGTGCAATAGAAGTGAATGGAACTTCATTTGTGGTGTTCACAGCATTGAAGAAATAACATTCCATACCTTCAAAAGCAGCACTTTTTTTCAATCGTCCCTGTTTGTTTGCCCAGGGGGAAGTTGTTCCCAAACCTCAATAACCCGAAACATGTCCCATTTGACAGCCCGTTATCCCGCAAACAAATGCCTACTGCTCCGAAGGTCCATTGCCCCGAAAATACGCACTCCTCCTACAACAAACAGAAGCATATTGGGAAAAATTGTATTGCGGTTACAGAGAAGTTAGTGTGCAGAGATTTCTTTCAGGAAGCGTCTGTTTTAACCCAAACCATGATATCTTCCTAAATCTAACAAAAGCAGTTTAGTTGCTTAAATAAAGATATTTCTGGCAGAGCCCTGAGGGCTAACTTCTCACAAGTACGAAAAAACTAAATGTAATCAACCGCGTGCTTTTCTTTTTTTTGCTTGGAGAGTGTGTATTTGGGGAATAACAGGCTGTTGGACAAATGGGCTTTCAGTTCAATGAGACAGTCTTCAGGATTATTGGGCCATCGGAACAATGGGCAGTCACCGTCGGTGGAGGGAAATCAAGACAGGGCATGGCCAATGTGTCGTTTTTTCCCAGACAAGTTATTGTTCAGTCATAGATTAAACTAAAAATAGCCGCCGGGTTTCAGATTTGTTTCTCAAATTTGGCATTATCAGGAGCCTATCCTCCCAAGAAACACCACAGTACCAGTCCTTCCATCAAAACCCCCAAAACAACATTTTATGTTCCCGTGACGAAGACCAAGAAAAGACAGAGAAAAGCAGCAGGACTTATGAGAGGAAGTAGCGTGACATTGCATGAAGAGAAAGCACGATTTTTTGGAGAGACATATTTAACAACCTGTGGTGACAAAAACTCACAAAAAAACGAATGTTCATTCCTAGATACCACTAATACTAAAGGGACAATATGTTTTTTGTTTTTGGTGCAGTTAGGTTGAAAAGACTACTTCTTTACTTCTGTTCGTGCACCGAGAACGTCAGCAATGACTTTTCCATGCAGACTCTCCAGCAAAGCGGTCCATTTAATAAACGGGATTTCAGCCTGGGCCTTAGCCCCGTACACGAGTTCAGAGAATGTAGCAGTGTAATAAATGTAAGTGCACAATAACAAACATTGAGTACATGTGTGCGTTTATGCTCTGGTACTGACCCTGAAACCTGAATGTGTGATAAGACATAATGAATTTCTCCAGCCTGACATAAACCACAGCACTGACTCAGTGTTTACCCTGCAGTGGAATGCAGATACACGGAGCCGCTCTCTGCCCGAGTCTGTGCCGCTGCTTGTATCGGATGACACACACAGCAATAAGCGCTTTCAAATACATCACATTTTATTCCTAATCTTTACAAGGCTGTTAAACTGAGGGCGACGCGTCTGTGCATGTGGGCGTGCACATATGGGAGTGAGTCGCAACTTTGCTTCCTTCTCTAGGAAATATTTGTTTCAAACTTTTCTCTTTATCTCTCCGTCTCTCTGTATGCTATTGTCTCCAAAAATCAATTCGCATGTGAGCCGGCCTACAGAACTCACTGTTTGTACTTTCTTCCCCTGGTACCAGGATCGATAACTGGATCAGAGGCTCAATAATAAGAACACAATGGCCTTCTTTGATAAGAGGAACGCAGTCAGAACAGGAGGCTGAGAAGGGGAAACTGTGACTCATAGAAACCGCTGTGGATTACTAAATAAAAGGGCCATAAAACACAGCCCTTGGACTCTAGCAAAGGAAAGCTTATCACGGCGGTAATGATTTTAATATCTGCGAGACCACACGTTGTAAATTTCAAACGCGTCTAGTGCTATGAGATGCACCCGTCCACGAGTGCGCGACTCCCCTTTCTCGGTCTGCCTTCCATCACCTCCCTTCTGGGTCTTTTCCTTCACCTTTTGAGGGAGAAATATGCAGAATCAGCTCCTGTGTTTCTCTTAATTTACACACGACCAGATGATCCTTTTGTTATTTATTTAGTCTTCCACTCTTTTAGCCTCTCTTCCAACGGTTTCTTCTTTGGAGCGGTTTTAAAAACATCAGTGGTGTAAAGACCTCACATTCAATTAGTTTTTTGTGTGACTGTTTCTTCCTCCCCCACTTCTTCACTGATCAGAAGCAGGCCTGCGAAAAAAGCAATCTATTTAATTCTTGAACACACAAGAAGAAGAAATCTTTAAAACTATGGATCCACTTTGGAGGCCATTCAGGCATCTGGCAAGTCACATCAAACGTACTTCAAGTGGTCCAAATGTTTTGTTCCAAGCCGTATTCTATTAGCGTACAATTTAGCCAGAATATGATAAGATGTGAAATCACGATTGTAATAACAGTGCCTCTGCTCTTTGCTCTGTCTCTGCATCTGTTCACTGTTAGGGAGATAATGATCCCCCCCCCTCCCCCTCTTACTCTGTGCTAAAATCCTCAGCCAATGTTGTTCCTATCCAACTGTCCAGGAAATTTTAAGAGGAAGTTTTGAGTGGCTTCACTTGCAGGTTTTAAGAAAACAAATAGAAATTCAAAAGAACCTGTTCATATAAATATAAGATCCTTGAATGTTCAGTCAGCACTATGATATTAATGTTCAGCTGTCTGTTGGCAGCATTTTATAATTCATCAAAAACATTGTGAAAAAGGGGTGAAAAGTGTATTATTTGGGGCAAAAATGTGTTCCTATGACTCTCAATATTTACTGTTACTGTACAATTCCCTATTTCTTCCCCTTTCTGCCGATGCATCAACTCATGCACATGCAAACTGACTTTCCCACACACACACACACACCGATGCGAACCCACTAACAAACACACACATTCTCACAACGCGGCCGTCCTCTGGCTATATCTGTCGGTAGTGGTTTATAGTGGGAGAGCGGCACTTCATTAGTGGACAGCTGCTGCTGCTGCTGCACCTCCTTCCATACCTTCACTTCCTCCATCTCTCCATCCTCTCCCCCTCTCAGCTGCCCTCAGCCTGAACCTGTCCTGAAGGGGGTAAGACATGGAACGAGGGAGGAATGGGAGACGGAGGAAAGAAGAGAAGAGAGAGGGGGGGAAGGAGCCAGAACTCTGCATGGTCCGATTGCTTCACTGTCAAGAGAGAGTGTGTGAGTGTGTGTGTGTGTGTGTGTGAGAGACATTCCTTTTTAATCTGTGTGTGAAGGTCCTTTAAAGTATGATGATAAGCGTCTCTTCTATGTGTGTATTTTATACTGACCACAGTTAGTCAGATATTCTATCTGTGTGAGGACACTCACTGATATGATGCTTTTCCTAGCAACTCACGCTAACTTTAACCATCACAACTGAATGCATGTGCTCAACCCTAACCGAAACCCTATTTCTTCAAACAGACCTTTAAAGGTCCGTCCCAAAAGTAAGGACCGGCCAAAATGTCCTAACTTTCCAAAATCGTCCTCACTCTGAAGGTCTAAATTGCTTGGTTCTCATAAAGATAGCTGTACAAGTAGACACACAAATACACACACACTCACACCGTCGCGTTTCCATCATTTTTGAAGACATTACATTGCCTTTTATTAATTAGCTGGAGACCTATCTAATCCTAAATCTTACCCTAACCTTACCTAACTTTACCCTTAACCTATACCAAGCCACCCTAATCATCAACGGTATGGGGACCAGCACCGTGTCCGTAAAATGAAGGTGAGTCCCCACAATGTGACTGTGTAAGCAGATTTATGTCCCCACAACATGAGTAATACAAGTCCATATACACACACACACACACACACACACTCAAGAATAAAAGAACAGACACAGTAGACGCCACTATCTGAAAGTAACTTCTAATAAAATAGAGAAATAAACATGAACTTTCTGATATGAAATAGTATATCAGCTGAGTATCATGTTTTTAGCTACATCCATCTGACAAAACACTTATCTGTCCCATCTTGCGTATCTTTTCCCCCACTAGAATAAATCCAGGCTGTTCTGCTCTGAGAGCCTTTCACCAAAATCCTCCCCTGAAGGGCCGGCATCAATCCCAGCTCCTCTTTAATGTCCAATCGACTTTTACAAGCCCCGGTACCTCATAGGCTGACTTTTACAACTGTTGCTCTTCATTGGCTGGATGAGTGAGTGTAGTCGAGGGGTGCAGGTGCAAAACATGAGAGCCAATTACCAACAGGTGTGTCAGCAGCGCAGGCAGGAAAGGTGACTTTCTAAAAGAAGGAGCAAGCAGCTTCTGAGGCAGGGGAGCCATTACATGACTGAACGGACTCGTTTTAATAGGTTCTGCCTATTTCCGCTTTACAAAGCGAGGCTGGGTGGACACCAGTTTAATACAACTGTAACTTCTGCTTTCATCCAAATGCTGAGTCACTCTGAGCAATTAAAGGCGACCGATTACTACTGTCACCTTATAGCATCGGTAGCATTTTAAATACCTCTTTTTCTTTTATTCATGAAACCCTCTCAACTGTTGTGTTGAATGCAATTAGAGAACTGTGAAGATAAGGGAGTGTCTACTATATTTCACTCAAAAACTTCTCTTTCTTTTTCTCTATCCTGTTGATTTCAGACAAAGGTCTGACCCTGTCTCTTTCCGTGTTTGGTTCCCATACAACTAAACTGCATTCTCAAATACATTTCGAGCGAAACATATTTTCTCCAAGATTACGGTCACAGTTTAACGTTAATGTTGTAAATTGAATAAAAACGAAACAACAAATGCAAGAAAATGGTCATGATAGGTTTAATAAAACACATGTTTTGGCTTAAAATGACTTTGTTTGTCGCGTTATTCAAATTACGGACTTAAATATAATAAGTAAACATGTACTTTTGATTTCACAAGGGACACAAACAATAGATTTCCTGGGTAAAAGGTGTTAGACCAGGTAGCCATTCAAATATAGCACCAATCTTAACCGAATTTTCAGAAAATTGGCAAAAGTAAATTAGAATTAATGTGCGTTTCCATCCACTACCATTCTATAAATATTAGTAATGCATCGAGATAAACAGTTGTTGGCTCTGATTCTCCAGTTTGGTGGCATTAAACCATTGCAGAATAAGGGGCAAATTGAACATGCACATAAAAATAGGTGGGTAGAAACACATTTATTTACATACAGTGGAGTCACAGCCATTCCTTTTCAGCAAATACGGCATCAGTGCAAGCCTAGCTCCTGATTTGATGTACAGTTTGGGACGACTGACTGTCAGGCTGCGCCCCGGGCTCTGTCGATTAAGACAGAACGCTTCTGCCATTGTTGTTCTTAAAATATTTATGAAACTGCATTATCAGTTCATTTGCTCTGCATTCATTAAGGACACACTGTTTGCTTGTGGCAGTTTGTGGCGCTGATGATTTGAATGATGTATTCCTGCTGCATGCTTTCAAATTGCAGTAGCACATTACGTCAGCACTAAATTGTAGAAGACTCAACTATCATCAGGGTGTCTGTCTTAGCCCCCAAATTAAACATTCATGAGGTCTTTTTCATAGTTCCTGTGTCCCATTGCATCGAAAATATCCCATCGGAACAAAATCCCATTTGTCCGACAGCACGTTATCCCCAAAACATCCATTGTTGCGATTACCTGTAGCTACAAAAATGATCACTCAGGAGGACAAGACTAAATCTTCGAACCTTCCCAGTTGCTGTTCCTACTTAACATGACCCGCCCTGCTCTGACTCTTATTACCCGAAGCTTTCGTTGCGGTTGATTAGGTTTAAGCTTGAGGAGTGAGATTAGTGAGGTTTAGGGTTAGAATATCATGGTAAGCCAACCAGAGAAAGATTAGGGTGCGTGATGCCTTTTCCACAATAGAAAAATAATATCGAGACAATGGACCTTTGGAACAATGGGTGTTTGGTTTTGGGATAAAGGCCTGTCGGACAAATGGACTTTTGGTCCGATGGGACATTTTTTCTGGACTATTGGGCTTTTTGAATAACGGCCTGTCAACAATGGCATGGCACCATTGCCAGTGGTCTTCTCACTTCTTCTTTGTGATATTTTTCATTATTTCTACAACACAATCATGCAAAAGGAGGTAAGAACCAAAGGGTTCACTCACCAATCACAAAATATCAAGAATGAATGACAGTGACTGTTTGACAATTTAACTAAATTAAATATCAGGCCCTTATTAAGAATAACATCTAAATATATATCTATATCTATGTTCAAGACTTACAAAATGAACACCGAGCAGAAGAGTGTCTCAGCACAAGTATCCCACCATCAATAGTGTGCTCCCTGTTTAGTGTTCCCTACAAGACAAACTGGTCCTCTGTAAACAGGTCAAGAGAGAATTCTCTCCGAGGATTCCAATGTCAATAAGATAAAGACACCAACCAAATGCCAAGCATTGTGGAAAGATTGGTACAACATCCTCATGTCTTCTACTTTTTTCCTTGTTAAACTGCATTTCATCGACTTTTACTGGCCTTTCTTAAGACTCGGGTCAGTGAACAGCTCAGAGAGATGTGAGGCACGTACAGATATATAATCAATGCTTCCAAATGTTCGCTTCAACCGGTCCAAACTTCTACCGTCTTTGTCAACTCTGGAAATGAGTTGTGGCAAAATGATGGCAGTAAGCTGCCAAAAAGATGTAACGTGTGTCTCTTACAGCACTCCGTGCCAGGAATGAGACATTTCCCTCGTGTAGAATGAAAAAAAAGTGTTTATTGTGGTTTTGGAATGCAGACTTAAAACAAACATGGCATGAAATCCAGACCCAAATACACTCAAGATGCACCCAAGCTCTCATGAACCGAATCAGCTGCTGAAGAGAACATTTGGTGTCATGTCAATGGAAATGAGCGTATGTCTTGTGGATCCAACCAGGTTACAGGCAGCTTCGTAAGTAACACATCCCAATGGAGTGCTGGAATAGAGCAACAACCAAGACAAGGTGTTTTCTGGCTCTTTTACAGCATGTAAACGTTAGGAGAGAGAAAGACATAAACCGCAATCTGTGTTTTGGCCAAGGAAGGAAAACCCCAATTTAACTTTGTTAGAGGCAAATTTAAATGTCAAGTGAAAATGTAATACAGCTTAACGAGACACAGTCCAGATACAGTGCAAGTGTTCATGCCATATAGCGGGGGGGGGGGGGGCATTTCTCAGGAAGGAACATCGAGTGTTCTGAATCTGGAGCTAGTCATAATACAGTCAGAGAACAGTGTGGACGATCCATAAGCAAGGCTGGAATTTCCACTGGGGATGGGGCGACACCACCCAATCACCTTTATTAATCTTGTTGTATCCTCCAAAGGTTTATTTGCTCTGGCTACAGACCAGCGTCTGATTGGTGGTGCTTGAACTAGTCCTGGAAAAAAACACAGTAAACCTCCTCTGCTTGTTTTGAGAAAAATACTGCAAAAAATACACAAAAAATACAAGCATGTGCTCCAATCTGTACACATAATTGATGGTTATGTGTTTGCACACACACACACGTACGTATATAATATTATATTATATTTGCAGACCTGGGAATGAAACCGGGCTGGAGGACTGAAATCCCAAACATAACTCAAAAAACCTCAACTAACATATTTCATGGAAGGGCTAAGTAAGGTTAGTGCTGCAGTGTAATATGATATTCAATATTTTTTTGTTACATTATTATGGAAAGCACCGCATTAATATTTATGGGAAGCAAGATGACGAATTCCATCATGTTGTTGTTTTACTGGAAGAAAATGATTGAATTTTGAGATTAAAATACAAAGAAATTTTTTGTAAATATTGTTTGAATGTATTGTTAAATAAGTGCACAAAATGATTGGGAATGTGATCTAAAAGGGTGAAAAAAGTAATTTTTCATTTCATCTTGACTTTAAAATCCCGACTGAGAGCCACAATGATTCCTGAGAAAGTCAAACCTGACCATTACCTAATTAGTTAGGAACGATACTGTAATTTATTACGCAGATGTTAAATTGTTTTCCAGCTTCAGTCTTTCAGTCACGCTTACTTGGAATAAAACAAACAGTGAGTGATTCATTCGCTGACTAAGGGCCCGTGGCTGTGTGAAGCATAAGCGGTTTTACAAGATTGATTAATTCTAATTCCTTTACCCTGATCCGACTGGATTTCAACTCAGGTTATTCCCACAATGCTGAATTATGTGAAAAGCAAAGCTACAGAGGAGTGTGTGTGTGTGTGTGTGCGGCCGTTTGTAAGGCCAGAGGAGGACAGTATGCGCTTTATACAAAGACCATGCCAGAAAGTTGTATAGACAGAGCAGCGGCCGCAATGGCTCCCCTGCCAAACACTGGCTTTCTCATCAACCTCAGCGAACCACACACAAACACAAGTGCGCTAACACAGAAACAGAAACACGAGGCCGGGGAGGAAAAGTGGGAAAGCAATGCAAACGTGAAAAAAAGACAAATATACACAGACACACACACACACACACATAACAATCTGACCTTGTGGCTCACATCCCATTACATTACAACAATGTGAGATTGAGCAGAAGCCGAGCGAATCACTGTCATCCAAACTAAACATGAAACCACATCTCTGTCTCTGACCTTCTGGAGAGCAACCCGAAAAGAAATTAAAACACACTCAAATATTTACAGATCCAAATGTCAAAACGATCCAATCTACTCTGCTTTCTGCACATGTTAATTTAGACTAAATGGGCCATAAAACACCGCAATGCTCACAGGAGAGAGCCAGTCCTGCAGCGATGAGGGCTCTGGGTGAGAGGTGGAGGGGTTTCCCACATGGGAGGAGTGAAATATGAGGATGGAGCGAAGGAGGAAGAGAAAGGGAGGATGAGGAAGAGGGAGCTGTTTGGGAGCTGCTATCCATCCAGCAAGTTCCCGGGACAGGAGAGAGGAGCAGGGAGTTGGAGGCTGGCCTTCCTCCACCTTGACATAAATCCAGTTGCATCCTGGCTTGGAGATCAGAGTGAAAAGTGAGGTTGGCGGCCCACAGGCAAGGACTCAGGCCTGAGTGTGCATGGCCAATGTTTGGTCCGTCCCTCTGGGCCTGACAGCTGGGAACAACGGAGGAGTTCTGAGGTGGAGGCGAGGTGTCGATGGTTCGGAGAGGGTCCACGTCCTGCACTGTTAACTTTTACGGTCCGGGGTTTTAGGGAGAGAGAACCATTGGTAAGTGTGTTCATGCATGTGTGTGTGTGTGTGCATCAGCTGTGTGAACACTTGTATTTGGAGACTTGCCCAACAAACGTTTGTTCTATGTACAGTATGTCATGCCAAAATAAAGGTCCAACAAATGCAACAAAGTACAGAAGTTTTAGTGACAAAAATCACAGAATGCATAACTACTTCATGTACTATTAGTAATTCAATCTGTAACAGTATATATATAGTATATCTAGTATATATTTTATAAACTGATCATTTGTTTTGCATGAAAAATCTTAATTTGAAAAGTAGCTACTAAATGTAGCGCAGTAAAAAGAAAAAATATCACTCTGAATTGTAGAGGTATAAGATAGCATGACATGCAAATACTCATGTAAAGTACAACCAACTGCCAACGTTGTACTTGATTAGATATACTTACTTTACATTCCACCACTGATCACTGTCGTGCTTCTTGTATCGTCAGCCTGTTTTAAACAATGTCAGTGATCCTTCAGCTCAGCAACTTCTTGACACCAGTTCTATTAGAAAGAGTGCAGGAAATGCAAATGAGAGACCCACGTTGTGATACAGTTGTAAGACATTCAAATTGCTACTTTTATTTTATATGGAAACCACGAACTTGTGTATAGTGTTTGTTCTCTATCAGGAACATTTTACACATGCAACGTTTACGGGTTGTAAACAGTATTTTAGAGACAAATGTCTTTGTTTAGAAAGACAGATAGACAAATAGACAGATAGATAGATAGAGAGAGAGACAGACAGACAGACAGACAGACAGACAGACAGACAGACAGACAGATAGATTCTTTATTCATCCTCAGGGGGAATTTGTTATTTGTTTATATTGCATCTGTGTTTCTATAATACAACAATATTTTACAACAGACTACTGCACATACAAGTGTTACAATGAACATACACAAGGCATAACTTCCTCATAAGGCATGCACACTAGTGTTCTACATACTTCTGTTTTCAAGTCATAGCAGTGTTTTACATTGAGCAATTCAGTGTTCAACCGGTTCTTAGAACAACGGTGTGTGTGTGTGTGTGTCAGCTGAACACCAAATACCATTTTGAGAAGATATAGCATGTTTGATTCCAGAGTTCCATTTTGCAGGAGGGTTGTACAGTTATGCCTCTTGTACATGGTGATGGTCGTATTCCAAGATGGCGATGGCTAAATCGCCTCAAGGCTACAAACCAATGGGTGACCTCACTACGACTACATCCACCTCTTATATACAGTGCTTGCAATGCAAAAACATCACCTTTTAGAGTTTATATATTGTGAATGAAGTGTTTTTCAAGAGATGTAAGATATGTTGTATTTCCTGTATATGTTTGCAGAGTTTGGACAAAAAGGGTCCTAGTTTCATGAATTGTGTGTTCAGCAATTGCAACTGTAAACTGAAATCACCCTTTACAACAATGTTCACAGTTAACTCCTGCTTCTACATTCATAATCTGCCAACAGTGTCTGATATCGGCTCGGAACAGTTTCTTGCTGGTTGCCGTGTCTGTGTTAATGCCATGCTGTGACAATGTACTTCGTCGGGGGTTGGTGTTGAACTCGGCCTGCTCCTGCACGTCACTCTGCTCTCGCCTTTTCTGTCTGTCTCCCCGTCTTCCTCTCTCGCTCTGAGCAGTCGCAGGCTGCTCTCGGAGGAAGTGATGCGGTCCATCTGGGGTGGTCGTTAACAAACAGCGTTTGGCAGGGGACACGTGAAAACATCTCACGCACCGAGTCCACGGCAGAACCCGGGGGGGGGAGGGGGGGGGGAGGGGATGTCTGTAAAGACAACAAAGCTGTGGGAAATGTTTCTGAGACAACCACGAGACCACTTTATTTCCTTCTGGTTAGGTTCAGGATGCTGGGTTGGAATTGTTCAGGAGGGGAAAAAAAATCAAATCATTCATAAAGTGTCATTTCTCAAATGTCTCTCCTTTCGTCTCTAAAAATAAGTGGCTTTGACGTTTGCTTATCTCCCCGTCTCCGCCGTTCCCCTTGATCCACTTGAAGTTTGCGACGGATGCACTCAGCATGACTTTCTGATACAGTAGCGCTACGTCACTGGCCCGCAGTAAAACGCCGACAGATTTTTAACACCGTCCCACTGCACCACTGACGATCGTGTGACGTAATGATGACCATTTTACACCGACAGTCACAGAGGCACACATAATGTCGTTCAGCTGACTAAATCTAGTCAGACGCTCCTGGAGAGGTGATGAGGTCATACAAGCGAAAGTTTCCTTTTAACTCGTATGCAGATTTATGCTTATTAAATGGAGGTTTGCCTACATAATGAGCTCAGTGGTGTGTCACGCTGGGTGCCGGGATTCTGCCGTCGTAAATCTTGCCGCTCTGAAATGCAAACCACTGTGCCACATCGCTTTCCGAGGAGACACGATGATCGAATGCTGGGCTTCGAACCTCACTTCGCATACTCGAATACGAACGTAAAAATAGTGCACTAGTATAGTTCACAATGTTAAAGGAGCAGTTTTGACATTTTGTTAAATGTCTTTAGGCAACAAAAATAAGGAGAGATGTCAGTCACGTTTCTTTATTTTCCAAACTACAATACAATCTCTTTTTGTTAACAATATTGCATGTTGATGTAGTCACAGTCAAGGAGAAAAAGGTTGTCGTCGAACATATTTAGTCAAAGACATTTTTTTGTTGATGGAATTTTACACTAATGCTAAGCTAGGCTAACCAGCTGCTTCCTCCAGGTTCATATATGAGAGTGAGAGTCAGTCTTCTCGTCTTTACTCTTTGTATGTGTATGTTAAACTATTCCTTAAATGTTTGCTTTGTTAAGTTTGTACATATCTTCATGAAAGTGTACATTTGTATTTTCTTAATATTTGATCCTCTTGTCTTTTGTCCGTTTCACTTTTTCCTCGTCTCGGGTAATTTCAGACATCCCCACCGCCATTTAGTCACCGTGCAAGCTTCATTTTCTGAAACAGACTATATATGCTGAGTCATGAAGCCAAGCAGATGTCTACGGGGGATGCGCCTTCATGTGAGCGTGCGGTAGATAAAAGAAGGGTAAACGATGCGTATCAAAATGTAAAACAGGCTGCAGTATCTATTTATATGGGCTAAAGCAGCTGTAACTGCTAGCTAAGTGATTCATTAATACCTCCATAGGAATGGCGCTTTCTGAGCCCAGGGGAGTTCAGTAAATGTAACATAAGCAAGCGTGTGTATGCACGGCCGCATCAGCACTTAGCCTACACACACACACACACATTCTCATTCCACGGGAGACGCATTTGGAGGTGTACAAATTAACCTCAAACTATCATTAGTCACAAACGGCACATTTGCGGCGTGCTACGGAGAGCACTCGCTGATTCATTTGTTCCTTCCGTCGGAGTAAAATATATCGGTAAACACTGAGGAGCGAGGTTCTGGGCGGCAGAGCCGGAGGAGCAAGAGGAGTCGTCCTCCATGCCGTGTACTCCCCGAGGACTCCGGTTCAAGGCTAGCGCTAATGGGCCCAGTTATCAGTGTCTACTCAAGGATTACACCGCTGCTGAGGGTGTTAAGAGGCATGCAGTCACTTTCTGTACATGTGTAGTGAGACCACAAACACTTGGCATGAGCAACATACCAGTGACACACTTTTTGATCGGCAGGCTGGAACATTGTTTGCTCAAATCCTTGAACCAAGTGCAGTGCTGGATTTGTTTGCGGACTACCCACCAAAGTTCAGCCGTGGCCATCTTGGTTCATGGCCGTTGCTTTCTTCTTTCTTTTTTTTTGGAAGCAGAAGGACTTGAGAGGGTGGAGCTAAGTAGGT
Organism: Melanostigma gelatinosum; assembly: GCF_949748355.1. NCBI lineage: Eukaryota > Metazoa > Chordata > Actinopteri > Perciformes > Zoarcidae > Melanostigma > Melanostigma gelatinosum. The sequence goes on from NC_136640.1 coordinate 3,710,515, forward strand.
TCCAACCATTTTCAGGCAACCAGAAGGGAACAATTAAGACGTAAACACTGACAACTGCCAGACCGGACAGGATTGTGGTCGCAACCTGTCAATCACAAGATGGCCCCGCCCTTCACGAATATTTGACTCTCAACGGGAGTCCTGCTGTATTGAAGACTTGAAACTTGAAACCCAACGAAGAGAACAGTCAAGAGGCCTCGGAGAACCATACTTACTTAAGTTAAAGTTAACAATGACAACAACAGGTGATATTTTGGACAGACTAGATTGCCTGAAATGTTCAATATATTCTGATCAATAAGAAATACTAAAATATCTTTGATTATGATCAGACTAAAATGCCCAGAATTTTGACTAAATACAGTCACGGTTACAGCGATCATCCCAATCTGCTTGAGATAGCAGGAAGAACAGAAGCTATGTGACCTTTTAAGGAGGCTTTCTTTTTAATTTAGGGACATATTCCCAAAATAAATTCAAGTACACAGTCCTCGTTCTGAATAAAAATGAATTCTTAAGTTCAGCCGGAGCTAATATGAGGCATCAGTTTTCTGAGTGAGACAAATCCCCTGGATCTCTTTCAAAGAGAGGTCTCTTGCTGAGAGAACACAAAGCAGGAATTTGGTACGAAATTGACCAAAGTTTTGGTCTTTTCACACGAGAGATTTCTGTCCATTTTGTTTTGTCTGAGCTCTTCTCACGAGTTTGAAGTGGTGAAGACTGAGTCAGACAAACATGACGTCTAACGCTTTCATGCTACCATCGCCATCTGGCTACATTTCTATCAAACATTAATGCCAGTTGGGTGGTTGATTATGTTGCCATGCTATCAATCAATTTAGCGTGTTTTTATTCCTTGTCTTTTTTCTTTGTTGGTGTTTCAGCCTTGACCTGGAGGGATGGAACAGGTCTTTCACACAAACAGCTGGATCAACCAGATGCCTACAAATCTTAAATACAGGCCAAATGTGCCTCTTGTGTTTTTAGCAAGGAAGAACGTCCTGGAAGCGAGACGCTTGTATTCACTCTCCTCTCTCGCTTTTTCCTGTCCTGTCCTATTTTCTTTTTCTTCAGGGGTTTGTTCCCCTCGACATCAGGAACCAACATCTGTATTCCACACTTGTTTCAACGGAAGAAATAAGTGAGGAAAAACGTGCGCCTTAATTTGCCGCTTTGGTTTAGTCAGACATGCTCAGCCAAATCCTTAACTTTTTCATGCCCGTGCACTTGTGCGCCCCGCCCCCCAAATGTCTCAGTATAATTTTGTAAATCCATATTAAAGCTAGAATTAATCTGTCTCCGTTTCAAGCAGGAACATGACAGTTTGAATTAAATGTCATCGTCAAACCTCCTCCCATTCTCTCCCCCTTTCGTCAAATGTCTTTGTTGTTTTTTTTACTTTGTTTATTAGTTTCCGCAATCCCCCCCCAGCGGCCCCACCGGTTTCGCCGCGGGTTCGATAATCTCTTTAAAGAACCTGTGCGGCCTTTGCAGTGCGACCAGCCATGGCCAAACGCACCAAGACAAGGGGGTGTCTGAAATGAATCTGGATTTCTGCGGGGGCGGGTTAGTGCAGATACATTTACATTTAAATACGTCTCACTCACAGGATTTGGCAGGTTGTTCCCATGGCAACAGCGGCCCATCTTCGGATTGTGTGCGTGTATCCGTGTACGTCTTTATTGTGTGTGTGTGTGAGAGTCGTGACCTCTTAGCTTGACACCTTTAGCCGGTTAGTTTCGCTGCAGAGGCCGGGGCCGACCAGTCGCTGTCCTTTCAGAGGAGCCTTTGAGTCGCTCTCTTCCCCGACATTAAACATCACTTCTACTCCGGTGAGCTCTGAGGTCTTCTCTCAAATACTCACCGCAGTTAGAGTAAGCTGCTGTCGCTCTCAAGTTTGACTACACCGGATAAAAACGGGATTTTCGAGGTGTCGTCTGGGATCAGATCATGGATTAGAACTGACAAGCGTGAACACTGCTGTATAGATACATGGAACAAAGATACATACACAGAATACATAGTATGAATCCATAGATGGATGAAAGATACAGTTCTTACAGTTTTTACTGTAAAACAGAATCCAAATAACAAATTAAGAACCAATACCAAAACACAAAGGAGGATGTTGTGGGTGAAACCCGTGTGAAACCAAAAGTAAAAGTTGTCATTATGCTTTTTACAGAACATTTTTACACAGAATGTTGACTGTAGCCTACTGGTCACGTAATGCAACATGTGGCGTAACATGTCGTAACAATTCCTAAAACTAACCAATTGTTTCACAACATTAAACACGTGGCATTGTGCGTGTCTGCAAGCGTGATATGAGGCCGATGAAGCGTTTATATTTGGTTCAGAAATGTCGACACTCAACATATCCTGTTATTTGCAGAAATGTCCCGGGTTGCTTTCCCGTCATTATGACTCAAACCAGACATACGTCTCAGAACAGAGACGTCGAGAGTCAAAAGCAAATCCAAAGTCTGCTCTCTGATCAACTACCGCGAATTTGAATATCCTATTTGCAGCATATTTTACTCACATTCCCAGAATAACAATCGAATCCGGCAGATGTCGGAGCATGTAACCGAAATCGACCCGGCTTATTCACGAGCCTTGCTGACAAGGCTAAACCAGCCGTGCGCTGATCAGGAGGATGAGGAGGAGGAGGAGGAGGAGGAGGAGGAGGTGGGTTTAGATAAAAGCACTAAAATGGAGGCCGCGTGCACGAGCTAAATGGATTACTTCCCCTCAAATTGAGAGATCACTCTCAAAGGAGGGAGCGTCCTGACTGAATATCTCACACGGAGGAGAAGCTCATAGAGCCGCCCGGTGCTGATTGAAAAATCCACAGATTTACATTGAATTACTCACAGAACACCACATGGCACTGACCCATCACACAGCAGTGACCTTATTAGGTTATTTTACTCCACAGACTAAAGGTGCAGCCACAGAGTTTATTAGATTATCTTCTTTATGTAAACTATATGTTATAATCCCTGTGGGGCAAGATACTCCACTCAATAACAGTAACTACATGACAGTTTGGAGCTCTTTTACCCATCAAAGCTATTTTAAAGTTTGCCTGATGGCCGTCTATAACCACCTCCACTGACCTCCAGCCACTGTTAATGTAGGTGAGTGACTGGATGGTCTTAATGTTGACCCTCCGTTCAATTCTTGATTAGACGTGGAACAATCTTCATGAACATCAAAGTAACAGTAGTGATTACTGAATTTTAAACAATGATCCCTTACCGAAGGTCACATAATCACATAATCGCAACGAGCTACTGAGTCACAGCTGACGAGATCTCTCTCTGCGCTTATAATTTGTACACACACAGTGTACAGCATGACGCACGCTCGTTGCATGTCTTTCCAGCAGCTCCTTCCTCCCAAGTATGACATCATCGTCTGCCCGACAGCAGCCCTCTGTTACTCAACCCACCTCCAGTCAACCTCAGGTAACTGACAGCTGTGAGCATCGCGGGAAACAACACGTCTCCAGATGAACTGTGCGCGTCCTCACGGGGGTCACGGGGGTCAAAGCGAGGGCCACCTGTGCACCGTTCTCCGTGCTTTGCAGGCTGACACGCGGCGGCGCTGAATGACACGGCTCTCTTCCTCCCTGGAATGGCAGCAGACAGCGGTAAATTAAAAAAGCTCTTTTCCTAATAATTAGCCCCTCGGCGGGGGGGCGACCTTTGTGCCTCCCTCAGCATGAGAAGCACACAGGTAATTAATGCCCCCCCCCCCACCCTCTTCCCCTCATCATGACACACACCCACATACTCTGCCCTGTGGGGCGAGGGCTACACGGGCCAGTGGGTCCCCTTTTGAAAGTGATACCCTGTCCCCCGTGCCCCCTTCAGGGCACCGTGCATCGGCATCCATGAGCAATGGCGAGGAAACAGTATGCGTGTGTGTGAGTGAGTGTGTACTTAGTGTTGTGTTTGTGCGAGGAAAACACCAGGATTACTTGCATGAGAGGGTTATTGTGGAAATGACTGTGGTTTGAGGAACAGCGTGTTTGCTATACTGAGTGTGTGTGTGTGTGTGTGTGTGTGTGTGTGTGTGTGTGTGTGTGAGGCATTTGTACCTGTTCAACCATATGGGTTGTGCATGCGTATAGAATGTGTCTTTGTATGGTCAAGCAAATCATTTCAAGCATGCATCCATATGGGCTGTGTGTGTGTGTGTGTGTGTGTGTGTGTGTGTGTGTGGGTGTAATGGTGGGTTTTAGGCTGTCAGAATAGCTGTGTAATGGTGCGTGGTCCCTTTTGATAAAGCTTACAGTTGTGACCCCCCCCCCCCCTCTTATCTCCAGAGGACAATGTTGCACTCAGAGCAGCTGCCGCCTCGACCAACACACACACACACACACACACACACACACACCACCTCACGCACTCCCGCCGATTCACAGACCCCCCCCCCCATTCATCTCTGCATGCTCAACTTCACACAGACATGCAGACACACACACACACACATACACACACACACACACACACACACACATCCTCCCAGTCTAAACAACTTGGTTCTTATCTCTCCAACTCTTTCTGACTTGAAATTACTGCGTCATTATCTCGCGCTCACCTCCTTAAACGGTAATAATTGATGAAATGAGATTGATTAAGCATGCTATTAGTGCGGGATAATTGGCTTGATAATGAGCAGATTGCCCGCTAATTGCTGAACAGATAATAAGCCTCAAATTTGCCTGAGGCGAAAAACAGTGAAACAGCAGATTATGCACTCTGTGAAAACCATCAAACTTCAGGAAGAACGTGGGCAGATATTTCCTACAGATTGTCCCCTTTTGGCTTCCAACCAGCCGGCTCATGACGGACGTTTACTGGTGTTGGCTCTGGTCGCAGCGAAACCAGTCGTAGTCACAGCATTGCCGAGGCCAGAGAGCATACAGGAAGAGATGTCTGTACAAAACGCCTCCATGTGACGTTTAATCAAAGAATTCAGCGTTATATTATCCCGTGAGCCTTTATTACTCCCTGGTTTGGACTGAATCTCGTCGTCTAACTTCAGCAGTAAAAATCATGGATGGCGTGTCAGTTTCTGCTCGTTACATGCAACGTGTTTTGTCAAAATCTGTGTTCACAGGAAACATTTCTCTTTTCAAAATAAAATTCCAACGTGGATTCACTTAGTTTTAACTTCGGTTAACTTGTGCAACAGAACTGCTTGGTTAGGTTTAGTAAGAGATCGTGGTTTGGGTTAACTTACGTTGATTCTGTGATGTAAGTACGTTTGTTCTGTAACTGGCGTCCCGAGTTGAAGCACTGTGTTAGTTTGACCTGTCGGCCCAACTTGCTGGGACTTCTCCGTCAGTTGCTCTGAGCGTCTAATGATGACTTGGATGGGTTTACATTGGAATCAGTTGAAAACCTGTTGGAAGTAAGAGAGTGTTGCCCATTCCATGCTGATTGCTTGGCTCCAAGCTTGTTTGGTCTCAATCCATTTTCAGTTTATTTTTCTCCCCAGACTAAAATCTTGGAGAGGAAACTGACCTTGGGAGATTTTAGTTTGGCTCTGCGGGGATCAATTTATCGCAGGTGTTCCCCCTAAACTGATGATCACTTTGTTCCCAGAAACTTAACTCTCGATTTAGATGCGTTCAGACGTTTTGGTGGCGACAGATTAGTAACCGCAAGCCATTTGCTTTTGCTTGAATTGATGCCCATGCAGCATCCTTTTCTTTTCTCTCGCTGTTTATTTTCCTCCCCGTCTGTCGGAGGCGTCTTTCAGGATCCCTGTCAATATGCTGCCCATCAATGGCCCTCTGTCCTCCTGCCCGGGCCTCTGTCTGTTTGCCTTAGGGCTCCCTCCCCCCCCCCCCCCCCCCCTCACCCTGAGCAGCCTCCCTTTGTGTGGGAGAGTCACAGGGAAAAGAAAGCAAAGATGACGGAGGAGGAGGGGGCAGAGGGAGAGTTTTGGTAAACAGTAGCCTGTCACAGCTCAGCGGGAGATGCTATAGCCACGGCCCGTCTCTGCTGCCACCGGGGAGATTTTTAATCGGCGGGGCGTCTTAAAGAGCCAATTAGACAAAGGAGGGTTTTGTGTGAGACGGGCTGGACATTAACAAACAACTGTGTGAGAACGGAGGGATGTTTGGGGAGGCTGTCATGGTCAAGAGCTGCCTGACTAATGTCTCCTTGTATACTGTCCTGACAGATGGGCTGGGGTTAGGAGTCACCTAGAAAGTGTCTGAATATTTCAGGCTCGTGCTCCGTGCTGGTATCAGGTGAGCGGCAGGAAGAGGCACTCGCACGGCCTTCTTCCAGGCAGATTATTGGATGTGGCGTTTTCCAAGTCGCTAAGAAAATAGGGCACTTAGGGACGCTTGTCTTCCCCCCAGGTTTATGCAGCTTAAAGCGGGATAATATGAGGCTGGAGTTGCTCAGAGCTCATCAGTGCGTACAGTGAGAGGAAGAGGATGTCAGATGTCCTAGTCTGGATTCCAGGCGCGTTCCCAGACACCGACGCAAGTCTCCGCAGTCATTAACCTACATCGCTCTAAATGATCTCCTATTCCCAATGATGGGTGGGGGGGGGGGGGGGGGGGGGGGGGGGGGGGAGACAGGAAGAAAGAAGGAAAAAAAATAAAAGACAGAAAAAAAGGAAAATGGAGGACAAAGGAGAATAGGGAAAAGAGGTAGAAGGAGTATCGTTGGCAGGAGAGTCAAGAGGTGGAGGCAGGAGAAAGGAGCAGGATGGATGAGGACAGTGATGGAAGCTGACAAGGAAGAAAAAAAAGAGAGGAATGAATGAGAGCGGTAAGGCCTAAACCATTAGGAAATGAAAACCCGGCATAAAACTTTGTCATATTTTGTCACCGGATCCTGCATTAAAAGTGAAAAGTGTGATTTATTAGTGTTGTGTTTTCAGCGTGAAAATGTAATTCATCGCATTGTAAATACCGGGGCTGCCCGAGTGTGTCATTTTCACGACATTTGGGAGTTCTGGCTTTTAATTAAAAAGGCTGGAGACGGACAGCGTGTCCTTGTGTGTTTCCTCTCTTGTGTGACTTGACTGTACATCTTTCCTCCTGTGTGTGTGTGTGTGTGTGTGTGTGTGTGTGTGTGCTCTTTGTCGTGTTTTTATTGAGTGTGATTGCTGTGGAGCTCTATTGGCTGCCATGCACGGTTTCGCCACTGTGTTCACACAACAGGCCAACACACACACACACACACACACACACACACAGTGAAGAAAGAGAATGAGAAACAGACAGAGTTGACTTGACTGAGAAGAAAAACACACTCACACACTCCACTGCCCTCAATTACTGAGCAGAAAAGAATGAAAATGATTATTGAATACCAAGACAATTGCAACTGAGGCAAACAGTGATAAATAATGGGCATGTTGTGCAAATTGATTATGGGGAAGAAATGGCCATGAAATTGAAAAACAACAGCAATCAGAGACCTCGAAAAAAGCTGAAACAAAGGGGGCCTGTTTAAAGACGGGGGGGAAGAACGGGGGAGTTGGTCGAGGGGCGGAGTGATGTGATTGGCAGCTATTGACAAGGTGATTGACAGGTGATGAATGGTCTCATACACCTGAAGCCTCAGGGCGAGTGGGCGGGGATGAAGAGCATCTCAGGTGACACCGCGAAAGGGGAAGAGAAAGATCCCAGCCGTGATATCGGTCCCACAGATACCGACCACACATGAGGGGTCACGAATGCTCACATTCTCCTGCCCACTCATGCACATAGGCACATAAACACTCTCACACACACACACACACACACACTCCATATGCTGACAATGATGCTGTGTTCATGGGAGATTGATTCAACTATTCTGTTAGTTAATTAAACATTTAACCCTCCCATTATGTTGAGGGTTGATTTGAACCATTTCTGCTTGTGAGTCATCTGATATACTGGTTACCCTCCCTGAAAGACTTTGACTTTTTCCTCCTGCATGTGACAACATGTGTAAACACTGCTTCCAAAAGAAGTCAATATGTTATTTAAGACCACTAAGAGAGGGGGAAAACCACAGTTTGAGAAAGCTCATGGTATTAAATAGTTCTTAGCACATACATCAAATGCTTTTCTTTCTGGATTCCATGACAAGCCATAATAAAGTCCTGATGATTATCTGCACATTGTGTTGACAAATAACATGAGAAATGCATTGTAAATTCAACATATTTGGAGGTAAGTCATTTTTTCTTTATATCATTTATTTTTATTTTAAAGTCTTTTGCTTTTAAAAATGTTGTTCAGACATTTTTGAGACAAATTATGAATTGATTGAGAAAATAATCAATAGGGGAAAAAAATGTTTTAGTTGCAGCTCTATTGCACAATGCATCTGATTCTATCCCATTTCCCTCACATATAGCACAGAGATGATGTTTTATAATCAGTGTGAACAACTAAAAAGTTTCTTTTTTTATCCAACAGTGGAAGAATGGCGAGTAGATTAGCTCCACCTCAAAGGCTCTTACCGCATTTGAATAATGTTGGAAATCAAGAGCCAGCAGTAATAGTTTAAGAACAGATGTGACGTCTTTTGTTACCGTTGCTCGAGCGTGTCAGCTCGCGCTGAAACGGGATACGAGTTACAACCGAATGGATGTAAACAGTTATCAGAATGTGATACGGGCGGCATGTGGACACGAACACGTGAGGCCCGCGGTGTGAACACGGCCTCAGCGCGCATTTCAAAACACACGGGAAGGAAACACCGACAGAATGCACTCAGACATAACACGCATTTGCACATGCAAATAGCAAATCAGTCACGGTTTCAAAACCTCAAACAACTTCTTACAGCTTTCATATGAGAAGCACCTTCTCCTCTCCCCACCTGTTTGGGAGTCTGTGTATGTGTGCTGTTGGACTTCTATCAACACACTGCTAAATGTGCTATGAAGCACACGTCTGTCAGCGCTTCAAGAGCCAAGGCCTCAAAGCTATGGCCCTCTGGAGGATACCCCCATATCCTTACATCTCTTTCCCCCCAAACAACATCCTTCAAAACAACTTTTCATCCTCATCCTTCCCTCCCTCTTCCATCCCCTCTCTCGCCTCATACTTTACTCAGGGACGCAAATGAAAAACAGCTCTAGCCCCGACTCCGGCTCTAACGTTACACTGAAGTTCTTTCAACAGCCCCTGCTGGCGTTTTGTTCCAGGCTAGCCAGGGAACTCAGCAGGACAACTTCTCCCACTAACGCTCAGTGGTAAACTCACGCTGAGTTTGGGGATTAAAAATGTGTGTTCCCCCCCCCCCCCCCCCAAGTGTAGTTGGTGGGATTTGTGCACGGTTCAAACCATAGACTGTATGTAAGAAGTGGACGTAGTCGTCGTGATATCGCCTATTTGTTTGTGGACTGCCGTTTTGAAGCCTCGAGTTCGACGTATTGGCCGTCGCCATCTTGGATTACGGCTGTCACCATCTGGGCATTTTTGCAACCAGTGAATGAAAGTGAGCATATTTGGATGGTGGAGAAGTGACGTAGACGCTGGTTATGGAGCTGGTAGGGTAGCTACCTGTCAATCACAGTAAGCCCACCATAAAGCATCCCCCGCTTTATGGTCTGTTTGACTCTAAATGGACCATCATTTACTAAATGAACATCATGCTGTGTTGAAGACTTGAAACTAGAGATTAAGACCATAAAGTCTTAATAAAGTTTAACAAACTTCGGCATTGGCTTCACTCGCCTGTCGCCTGGTTCAGATAAACAAGAACCAACCAAAGAAGGCAGAACTTATGTTTGATTTGCCCCCTTTATCAGCCTCACGGAGCCCTAAGAAAGAACAGGCAGCCATCCTCAGGTGCCTGTGTCGAGCTATTGCTCATATATCACAAAGCATAACGCGACTAGTAGGCCAACACCAGCACCCTGGTGAGCAAAAATAAAAATTCTATAACAAGGTTGACAGGGATTTTTCAAACAGGGCCACGCACCGCAGAAAACCCCAAGTGTCCTGAATCAGTCACATAAATGAATTTGTAACACAGCTGGAGGTATATGTGTGGGTGGCGAGCGAGACTGTCCTTTAAAAAGGGGGTCATTGGAGTTGACAGTTGGGGTCTGTAAAGAGTCCGTCAGGAAATGAAGAGCTGGGAGGAGGGATTTCTCCTTGATAGGTGACTGTTAGGCAAACATACCTCCTGTAAAAGCACTCATAAATCATGACTACCGGGGGAGGCCTTGGCAGATCACAGCCACGATGGGACTCACCTGGAGCTAGAGTTTAAGGTGATGAGGACAAGTGTGAGTGACAGGGAAGAAAAGATAAAGAGAGAGAGAGAGAGAGAGAGAGAGAAAAGAAATAAATGGGCAAATGTAAAAGCAAGGCGGTGGACGAGGAAGGACAGTCAGAAACATGACAAAGTGTAGGCTTATCAGGGTACCAGTGTTAGAGGGCATAGAAGAGACAGAAAAACAACAACGGACAGCTAGTTTGATTGAGGAATGTGACAGAGGCAGGGTGAGAGAGAATTAAAAGAGTGAGAGGACAGCAAAGGGAGGAAGGCCGAGTGATTGATGAAAACCCTGAGTTACAGGCCCTTGGAGGAGGACAGGACACCTCACTTCATCACAACCCCACATGCACACACACGTCTTAGTCAGTGCCGAACTCCCGAGGACACCCTTGACACTCTTTGATCCCACACACACAGCTCATCATTCAGCCAGAAACATCCACGCTCATGCATCTCTATTCACTGACTGAGCCCACGTTGACCCCTGTCCACATGTACGCAGCCTCCAGGGTATCATGACAGACTGGGATATTTAATCTCAAACACAGTATTCCTGTCATGTTTCAATTCCTTGGCTTGTGGTCTAAAAATCTAATTTTTCTTTTTCTCTCTGCAATCGTTCTGCTGTCTGTGTTCTTGGTGAAAGGGCAACGTTTATACTTTTGCCACATGGATAATTGCAATCAGATAATTGTAAAAGGGCAAATTGCACTTTATGGGCATGTTTTTGCTGTAATGTCATTAGAGCCATAACTTTTGCGAAACGGACTTAAAGACGGGGAATTCATGGTTCTACCATCGGCCACAATCCATTCTTCATGAATACGCCCGTCAGTCTTGTTTCCCCGGGCATAGTTAAGATGCTGCTTGGCATCAGTGGTGGACTTGTCACAACACGGACTAACGGATTTTTTCTAGAGCAATCGATCATATTCAAGATCTTCAACTTATTTTTTTCCAGTCCCTGCAATATGACTGTCAACAGATTCATGTCCTCACCAGGCGGCAACCTCCGGTTATACGGCGTGAAGCCGATGCGGAAGTGTCTTAAAACTTGGATTCTCTTTACTGACCAGCAGGGGGCGACTCCTCTGATTACAAAAAGAAGTCAGATTGTATGGAAGTCTGACTCTACTTCTCTCTTGATTTATTACCTCAGTAAACATTGTAAACATGAGTTCATGGTCTCAATCTCCAGTTTCAAGTCTTCTTCAATACAGCATGATGTTCATTTAGTACATTATGGTCCATTTAGAGTCAAATAGACCATAAAGCAGAGTATGTTTTAGGGCGTGACTACTGTGATTGACAGGTCTCTACTGCTTCCAGAGACGTTTCTGGTGTCTCTACGTCACTCCTCCGCAGTCCAAATATGGTCACTTCCAATCATCGGTTGCAAAAAAAACCAACATGGCAACGGTCATATTCCAAGATGGCGATGGCGAAATTGCTGAACTCATAGCTTCATAATGGCAGTCCACAAACCAATGGTGGAAGCCTCGATGACTACGTCACGATTTACTTGTTTTATACAGTCTGTGGTCCCCACAACGAGAGTAATACATGAACCCCCTACACACACACACATATATGGTTGGAGCCGGCTGACCAGCCTAATGCAAGATCAAAGGGCATTAGACGTCTTCGTACATTTTGGTGTAACTTGCCAACAGGTTGAAAGGTCCACAGGACAACACCTCTGTCTCTGTTTGGTGGCAACGCTGATGTTGGCAGATGGCAAAAATAAATCACAAATTCCCCCAAAACCAAGTCGAGCAAAGCATATTGCCATGCGCTTTGCATTCCTGTCACAACCCTCACCTGGGATGCCAGTGATTGTGACATTAGAAAGACACGCTTACTGCATGTAATTACAATGCAAGTGTGGAAAATCCACTTACAACGGTGACTATTAGACGCGGACAATGCCTTAGTGTACAGCGAGCACACTGTTTGCTGATGCTCTACATCAAACGGGCGTCTGCAGAAAAATAATGTCTGTGCAAAAAAACACACGAAAAAGAGAGAGTGGGAGCATGAAGGAGAGAACGCATCGGAGGTAAACAGCATGTAGGCTTTGATGTCATTTGATGTCTGATGCATATTGCCCCATTCTCTTTATTAGACGAGAGAGGGACAAAACATCGACAAGGAGCAGTGGGAAAATTGGGTAAATATCATGTGTGCGGGCCTTTAAACTGGGTTTAAAATCAAATTTTCTACAATAGCCACAAAGCAAATCATACTGTAGGTACAAAAAACAAAAGCTCTCAACAAAGAGGCAACACAGATTAATTACTTTCACCCAGAAATCAGTCTTGCAAATTTTGTAAAAAAAAAGAAGAAAAGCGCTGGACACCTTCCTCCTGACACACACTCCCCCTCCTCCATGCGTGCACACACGCACACACGCACACACACACACACACACACACACACACACACGTGTGCACACAGCGACCCTCTGATCCCTGCGTCAATCCATCTGTTAACAGACCCAGTTGACCTCCACCTGACTGTTGATGCATACACAAGCCCAGAGATTCTCAAGCTACTGACTGTGCCCTCTTCCTCCCTCACACACACACACACACACACACACACGCACACACACACATACACACACATACAGTATATCGGTACAGTGAAGGATTAGAGGGACGTTAGTGATGTAGAATATTCCTGGCCTCCATTCTAAAATAAGGGACCTCGGGGCTGGACCATAATCCTCTATAGGGTTTCTACTCAGACCCTCTAAGCTTTAAGCTCACTGAGGTTTTGGCAAAACTGACTGTATTGTACTGCATGAGAATCTGGTGGTGGGAAGTGTATTATGGTAATCCAAGGGACATAGTGATTGTGAATTAAGGGCCAAGACCACAATTAGAGTAGAGCGAGAGCGTGGGCACACATTCACTGTACACACACACACACATTAATTCCCTGTAGACTCACCATAACCTTAACCTAGGCTTACCCTTATATGGAACCAAATATTAAACATCATGGTGACTTGCATTTTTTTCCCCGATAGAAAGGCGAGTCCCCACAATGTGAAGATGTCCCCACATAGTGAGTAAAACAAACTCACACACACACATACAGGGGATTCACAAGACATGTAAGGAAGTAAATAAGGCCATAAAGATTTGAGTCTTATCAGCAGCTGACTAATTGTGAAATTTATTGACAACAAAAATGTTTATATTGAATTTAAAATCCCACTGAATTTATAGCACTGCCATATAAAGACGTCTCGGGCTCGCTATGTCCATACCGAGTCCGACCCCATATATTCAACTAAATGTTGTACTAGTACAGCTGTCAGGGGTAAAAACTCTATGGCCATCATTTGCTTGCACACATAGATGTATTATCTATGACACAGCAACATAATTCAGCACACACACACACCTCTTCAAAGCCCCCTGAGGTCTGCAAACTCGCTTCCTTATCAGCAGCAGATTATCAGTGCCTACGTTATTGTACCGAATGGGACACACCGTTCCAGGCCTAATCGGCTGCCTAAGTGATTTTGTCTTTGTCCTTTTGTGCCCTTGCCTTTCAATCAAGCCCGACTGATTGCAATCTAGCCAACCAGGTGAGTGGATTCATCAGGAGAGTGACAATTGGCTGCCGAGATTGGGGCAGATCCTTTATCTCAGTGGGACTTCCTGGATTAATTGGGAGCGGTTAAGTGGATCAGGTGAGTGAGAGGATGGCGCTTACACAAGAGCGCGCGCTTGATGTCGATGTCGTGTTTCAGCAGTTCTCAGAGAGGAGTCCTTGAACAGCTCGGAAAGAGTTTACTTTTGTTGGGTTCATTTTTGATGGTGTTTCTCCATTTCTCCTGCCTATTGGTGACTCTCAGCACCAATCGTGTTGGCTAATTCTGAAAACCTTAAGAAAGTGTCCAAATCTACTTAAATCACATCTACTGAGCGTGTTTGGAGACCTGTGGCAGCAAAACCCGAAAGACCCTACTTTACCTGATTAAATCGGGACCTGGTCTGACTCGGGTCCTGGGTTTGGATCCCGTCCTGCAGAACCAATTGGACTCATGAGGACCTTCAATTTGTGGACTGATTCAAAAATAAACTACAGTGTGTGTGTGTTGATGGTAATGGAAGACCTCTGCTAAAGTGTGGCTCGTTGATGTGTTTTTGACAGTTAAAAGAATGGAGGTCTATGGCACAGAGGAATAAGATACACCAGGCTTTGGCTGTTAGGTTCAAATCATTGTTGCTTCTGGTCTTTCCTCGGCCCGCTCTTAATTTACAAGTCAACTGAATGGTTGTTTTGGTCCAAGATGACTAAGATTTCTTTCGTCTATTTTCATGCAGAATAACTTATTTCCAAGACATTTATGAGCACATGTGAACACAAGGTTAAAAGCTTTTGTGTGATTCTTTGTGTTTTACAGATCTATCGAACTGATCGCATGCGTTTCAGTCGACTAAGAAGTCCTTTGGTCGAGGACGGCCCTCGTTTTTTCCATATAGGATTAGCTGAAATCGAGAAAGATATAGAATATCACCAGACTTACCCTTTAAGTAGCATCTTACTAACCCAGCATGGGTTGGCATGGGGGAGAGGGGTGAATGTTTACGTGTTAGTGTGTGTGTGTGTGTGTGTGTGTGTGGACCTGGAGAGTCGGCCCAGACAGCAGCAGCAGCAGAGGGGAATGTGTTCTGAAATAGCGTGCGGAAAAGTCATTTCTAGACTCTCCTCTCCCCTGTGGGGCTTGTTTGCCCGGAGGACCAGCATGGCCTGGCATTTACATACGAGCTCTGGGACACAGTCCTCGGTACAGAAATACACACACACACATGCCACAGTATATTTGTGAAGGGAAGCAAAAGCTTCCACATCTGCCACAGCACACGCGTTCAAGTTCGCTACCACAGATACATCCGTGGAAGTAAAGCCCATGGACATCTGCTGAATCGCACACACACACTCTATACACACACACACACACACACAAAGTCTAAACAGACAAACCAGAAGCAGGATGGCAGCCCAGAGTGAATGAATGAGGAGAGAGATCACATTGTGGTTTCCACTGCTGCTCTGACTGTTTGTCATTCGTGACTCATGACAAACAGTTTGTCACCGGCCACAAGCGCACGCAGACTTCCCTTCCCAAGTCCCAAACGTCTGGCGGTCTCTATCTTCTTTTCTTTATTTTAAATTTCCCTCCTCCCTGTCTGCGTTCATCCGCCTCTGGTTCTGGTTTTGTTTCTGTCTCCTCCTCTTTCCTCCCCGATCTTCCTCAACCTCTTCCACCGGAGTCCCTGATCCTCCCTACGCAACAACAACACGTCCCCAGCTCACACGCAACAGTAAATCAACGTTCCCTCTGACACTGATCCAATGTCTCCCCAGCGTTCCCACAGCCCTCGTTAAGTCCTGGCTTCACTGCCCGGCCTCTGGTTACAACCCTGCGCCCTATTGTGATCCACCTCGGCAGTTTAAAGACGAGCCGGAGACCCTGAATGCTCTGGTCCCTTCTTCTTCGTAGCCAAATCAGTTGTGGATCAATGCTGTGTGTTTAGGCTAGGCCAAGGCCGCAAAGCGAAAGGATTTGCGTGTTTATGAACACGTGTGTCCTGCATGTGTATGAGCTCAACGTGCGGCGCATGCTTTTGGAAGTAAACGTCACCCTTGACTCACGATGAGTGGCGCGTGACAGTCACGATCTCACGTCTTCCATTTTTAGGCGAACCGCTGGCCGCTGCAGAGTTCTGACCTGACAGCAATAAAAAACCAAAGCAGCAGTGGCATCTGTTACAGCGAGCGTCTCTTTGCTCCGTCACAGACGTTTTATGGGATACGGTTCAGCTACAAAAGGCCGGAGACAAGATCGAAGATACGCGCACAAAGGATGGGATATTACATCTCACAGGGGAGTCTTTACAACGAGGCCTGTTCTTTCATTGAGTGAATTATCACAGTGTATGATCTTCTGTCCTTTATTCAAGCAGGAGATGTGGAACACAGGTCAGTTCCAGGCTTCTGACATTAAAACATCCTGCAATATAAAAACCTGCGGTGAATACGCTCGATAAAATACAACTCTTGATTTAGCAATATTGAAAGGGGATTTTTCACAACCCTGGCAAACTAGAAGTTGTTGTACTACTGATGTACAATGCATTGAATGGGTAGTTAGTGAAGCCATTCAAATCCTTTGTAATGGGTGACTTATAAGAAGGTGAGAGTAGCTCTGCACAGTTAGTGCTGTCTGGAACACACCAAACGATGCTAATTGCCGACATAACATCGTTTCACGAAGCCGTGGAGGCTTCCAGAAATGGAGGTTTCATCTGGAGCAAAAAACAACAACAAATGAGCATAAAGAAGAAAAGCAGCAGAGAAGATGCCAACCACACCCGCCTGCACACGCACTGTATTTCATTGCGTAATGCTTGTCAAAGCCTATTTCTGGAAAAGCTGCGCATGCCGGGAGGGCTGATGTATCGGGGGAAACAAGCTGCGAAGAGCCAATGAGCGCAGCAACACTTTGTAAACAAATTTCAATGCGTTAAAGATGGGTGAGAAATCCTCCCTGAGCCCCGAACCAGCATGTGCTGCTGCGAAGGTAAACACGCGTCTCCCATGCACACACACACACACACACACACACACACACACACGTAGCGCGGCTCTGATTTATCACTGGTTAAGTCAATATAGAGAGAAGGATAACAGGTGGAGGAACGGTCCCTCTGGCTACATTCAACACACAGAAAATGCCCTCGGTAAACACTGGCACCATGCCAAGGCACGGACGTGAGCATGTGCATGAACACACACACACACTTGTGCAAAAGGCCAGCCCAGACAGACGCACTTGTATAGGAGAGCCAACACACACACACACACACACACACACACACACACACAGCCCACTGTAACGCTGTCATATGTTCAGTTCTGCCGCAGTGCTGAACCCAGCAGCCCTCTCTTCTTTGGGCCCATCTGTCATTCTCCCCCTTTATCTCTCCTTCTCTCCCTCCCTCTCTTCTTCTCTACTCCCTTGTTATACCTCTTAACCATTCTCACGTTCCTCTTGCCATTTATTTTTTGAAAAAGAGAGACGTGAGGGGGGAGGGGGAGGAAGGGAGGGGGGAGAGATAGAGAGTCTCAGAGCTTGTGTCAAACATTGAGATTTAGAAATACTGTCGGAGAGAAGCCCAAAATCGGACACCCTTGACATCAGTCGCTCTGATACACACACACACACTCACTGGAGATGCTGCACTTGTGAGGAACTTCATTATGACCGCCAGCTCTATGAGTCCGCCGATGAACTGCACGTCATGAGTTATAAAAGCCAGTCAGAACTGCACGGCCCCTTAAGGTGTTGGAGATGATGCTCTTCGTCTCTGTTGTCGTGGTGGATTGCTGCTCAACCCAGCTGAGCAGTTCCTCTTGTATTCATTCCAAACAAAGCACAAAGTGAAGCCAAAGCACGACCTGTGCAAGACTTTATCCCCGGAAACATTCACCTGCTGTTTCAAACGCGAATGGGGAGAACTATAATGGACACGCTATCAGATTGTGTTGTTTATGTGCAATGATAAATAGCAAAACAGTAAAAAAAAGCAATGTCCATCATTCAATCGGCCCCAAATACACTTCTTATCAAAACGTTAAAATAAATGGGGAACTAGGGAGACGATTCAGTCACATGACTAGACGCGCCAAAGAGAGTAATCTTTAATTTAGAATAGTTTGATTTAAAGATAATAAATCTATAATAAGATAATAATAAAGCAGACGTAACAACTTTGGGCCAATTACCACATTACGTCATCTCTGCTTCATACTGACATTTAAGGGCAAACACTTCAAACACCTATCCATGTTTAGGATTGTTTTACTGTAATTGTACTTTTTATAACAGGCATATAAACTTAGTGTTTTTAGCTGAGCATGTGAGGGATATTTTTTGGGATGGGAACTTTTCTCTTAAACCCAAAGTGCCTGAAATCTAACCTCTGGAAGTGAGCAGCAAAATGTTTTCTTTCCTCACCTTTTCCACTTCTGTTTCGGACATTTTGCCCTTTTAAAGGGAGAAATACAATACATGTAGATGACACTAGATACAGTACAGTATGTTTCAATCCGAATGTCAAATTATGCTATTCTATATGAAGCGAATACTTTTATGAATGGTTGTCAATCAATTGCTTTAAATTGGAGAAAATAAATGATCTTGACTATTTTTATACGCTTTGTGTTGTTTATGTTGTATTTCTTATTTCATGTTCTGTTTTTATAGACACCCTGCATTCATACTCTTTGCATGTTTTTCATATATTTATGTTACTGCACTCCCGCTTTGTTTTTCTCTACGCGGTAACTTTTTAAATTGTTCTTCTCTGCGCAATAATTGATTTTACTGAGCTGGCCCACCAGATGTTTTGTTACACAGAACCATCTGACAGGCCGTCATTGGAAAGCATTTGGAAAAGTGCGGGCACTTTCAAATAAACAGGGAGCAGGTGATTGGATGAACCATCTGTCAATCAAACTTACTGGAGCCAGTCGTGAGAAGAAAACATCTTTTCCTTTGAGAAAAGCCTTCAGTGCCGTTCTTAGTTCTTCTGTCGATGAAGAAATGTTCTTCTGATATAACTGGTGCTACAGCTGCATCTACGCTAACTTCTTTGTTACCGTTGTTTTAAAAGAGCAGTCACCTCTCAGCGATGGCTGCCGCTGTCGTAGCTCCTAACAGGAAGCTGATTGGTCCGTGCTCTTGCTTACCAGACAAGAATACATTCATCATTTTTTTCAGGCTGAGTTGTGCTCCCCTTAACAAACATGATGTTTAAAATCTGTGAACTATCCCATGAAGTTCTATATTTGTTGCAGGCTGTATCCTTTTTAAAAATGTCTTTAGATAAGAGCGGATCAACAGGAGGCGAGGACAACTGGGAGTAAAGCGAAGTGATGATGACGGAAAGATTAATGGAGCGCATTATTTCCAGAAGCATATGGAAAAAAAATGTACTGAAGGGCGCAAAGGCAGAAGAAGAGGTGGGGGGGGGGGGGCGCTGACAAGGAAAGATAAGGAGAGAGGGGGGGGGGGACGTATAGTGACAGCGAGGTGAAAGAAGGACGGGAGTGGAGGAACTGCAGAAACAAAGACGGCGATGTGTCGGAAGAGAGGAAGCAAACTGTGCGGATAGAGTGACACGGAGAGAGGGAAAGCAGAAAGGCCCGAAAGTCAGAGGCAAAAGTATGACATTAATTGTGACAGGTGAGGAGAGGAAGTGCGTGTGTGTGTGTGTGCATATAGGTGCCAAGTTGTGTGTTGGCCCGAGTGTGTGTGTGTGTGTGTGTGTGTGTGTGTAGTAAATTGGTGCTGACATGGCCAGCAGGTTGTGACATTAATTAGCAAGCCTCAGTGATGGCTGAAATCTAATCTCCCAGAGAAAGGAGACACCAGGGGGGGGACACATCAAAACACACACACACACACACACTCTGTCTCTATGCTGACCTCACTTCCTGTGACTGGGGATGAGGGGCAGACGCGGGTAGGGTTTCTGTCTTAATGTGGACAAGATGTGCGTGTGTTTGTGTATCTGCGTTCGCGTCTGAGAGGGTGTCTGTCTTCTGTCGCTTTTCACTTCAATTCGGATCCTTAACTTACCGGAACCAAAAAAACAGCGCCGTCAAAAAATAGTTTGGATCACATCATCAGCACTTTGTGGATCTGTTTCCTGTTTTCTTTGTGTGTGTGTGTGTGTGTGTGTTGATTTGACTTCCAGCGTAATCACATCATCTTCCAGTTACTCTGTTTTTATTGTCGCTGTGGGAAACTTGGGTGACAGCTACATCTGTCAAAAGAAATGAAGAAATTAAAAAGCAGAGAATCAAAGGATGACAACATTAAAACCCCCTGAAGTGCATGAACTGCCTTCCCTCCCAACTCAACTCACACGCTCTGTCTTCTCGTCAATCTGGAAGTGTTTAGTATTTGTTGAGAAGCAACAGTAGTTGGCACTGGGAGTACTGGTAACATCACTTGTTTTCACATGGAGTCTGCTCAGCCTGGTTTTAATACAGGTTTTAATACAACGATGACGGCCAAGCGTGGCAGAAGTTATCTGCATTGCAATCCTGTGTCCCGTTAACTTGCGCTATTTTATTTCTTAAGATTCTCATCTTGCGTTTACTTTACGTATTCAAGATTGACATTGTCAATGAGTTGTAACGGTCGTGCATATGATGACAGACAACTCAAATCAGACGCACACAAAAAAGTGCACGTGATAAGAGTGCACGAAACGGTACCTGCGAGCTGACTTTGGATACTTTAGAGGCGCTGGTGGAATAGACCGTGGCTGATGACTCTGCTCCTGTGGTCGCACTAGTCATGCCGGCAACAGAGTGAGCGTCGCTAATAGTCCCGAAGGTTAACGACGCTCACGCTCATTAGTTGCACTGCATGCCTGTCTGCATGCCTGTCTGATTGAACCAGATTCAATTTAAGTCCAAGATTAAGTTGTTGTTTTTTGTCACGAAGTTCCACAAAGCGATGCACTCTAGGAAGGGAGTCAGTGCAGGGAGCGAGCGAGGCCAAACCTAATGGGCACTCACACACACTCTTTGTCCTCTTACCGACTTACAGTCAACAGCGGCGGACGACAGTGAATGTGTGTAACCCTTGGCCTGCAGGGATCACATGTCACAGACTTACCTAAACACGCGTGACAAGAGCGCACGCCTGTGACAGCCCGTACGGTAAAGCAGGTCAGAGGGCAGCAACGAGACAGAGAGCGAGACAGAGGGAGAGGGGGAGAGAGAGAGAGAGAGAGAGAGAGAGAGAGAGAGGGGAGAGAGAGAGAGAGAGAGCGAGAGAGAGAGAGAGAGAGAGAGAGAGAGAGAGAGAGAGAGAGAGAGAGGGAGAGGGGGAGAGAGAGAGAGAGAGAGAGAGAGAGAGAGAGAGAGAGAGACAGAGGGAGAGGGGGAGAAAGAGAGAGAGAGAGAGAGAGAGAGAGAGAGCGAGACAGAGGGAGAGGGGGAGAGAGAGAGAGAGCTAGAGGGAGAGAGAGAGAGAGAGAGGTGGCCTTTCATTCAGAAGTCTGAGAACTTGCAGGACTCAGACATACACAAGCGGTTAGTGCTGTTTACAAAAGCCAGCAGCAGAACCAATGCGAACCATACGCATTGAGGAGAGTGAGTTGGAGCATGTGTGTGTGTGTGAGTGTGTGTGTGAGTGTGTGTGTGTGTGTGTGCATTGCCAAAGCAGCAGGTCTTAATGCAGCATAAGCATAACAGAGCCGATGTTTTTTAACACGCGCATACCTCTCCGAGAGGCAGAGTCCGGCTCCCTTCCACCGGTTCCTCTCGTGAGCACGTCTGGTTTTGGTTCTCGTCTGTTCAACTTTCCCGTGGGTCCTAAAAAAACCCACTGCCACTTTTCTCTCAGACTCCGCCCCCGCCGCGTCGCAGGTGAAGCTGTTTTGAGCTGCCTTTCATCGCGTCCAACCGGAACCAGAACGGTGTCGGGAGGAGGGGAAGAGTAGCGACGCACAGAACCAGGGTGTTTAAGAGCTAAATATCATATTGTGACATCACGGCTGTATCTATCCACACACAGGTGCACGCAGGGTAGATGTGCAGCTGGGAGCTGGTGTGGTGAACAGACACAGCACATAAATACATGTGAACAAGAAACATCCAGGGAGATATATGGGCACAATTCTGTAAACTAGAAAAGGTCCACTTACTCGGTTATTTTCCCGTGCTTTCAGCCACCACTCGTAGCCTTCATCAGCCGATGACGTTTGCTCTATTTTCCAAGGAGACGGTTCAGTTGTTCATATGATGCAAGTATTGAATTTCAGTCGTGTGATCGCATGCAAACACCCATTTGGGAAGGCAATGACAAACTCGCTATGTGGCTTTAAGAGGGCCTGGTTGAATTATGGGTTAAAAACGAGGAATTCTTCTTATTGTGTTTCTGGCACCAAGTGAACCCACTTTCACATGAAACACATCCTTTTTGCTTTTTAACCCCCCCCCCCCCCCCCCAAACAAAAAGCATGATTCCAAAATGAAACAAAAGCATTTCGAATTTCAAGGGTGAAACAGAAAACTCAGTCCCACATCACAACAGCAGAAGCACATTGGATAGATACCGCCGCTGGTACAATGGCAGGAAAAAATCAGCTTTGCTCAGGCCGCAGCTTTGACTTGGACAATTTCACGCTTTTCTTTTCTAGGGAGAGGAGAGCGGGGAGCTAATTCAAAAGTGTTCCATCGGGTGTAGCCGCTGGTTCAAACGCAGGACTGTGTTCGGCTCTATTTCAAAACGTGTGTGTGTGTGTGTGTGTGTGTGTGTGTGTGTGTGTGTGTGTGTGTGTGTGTGTGTGTGTGTGTGTGTGTGTGCGTGTGAAGAGAGTCTGGCTCTTTCTGTGCCTGGGAGTTCATTTCTGAGGTACTTGGCACACATTATTTAGTTCTCTCCATCCCACTCCGATTCCTCTCAAACCTTGCTTTTTCTGCTCTGCACCCTCTTGGCCCCGCTCACTCAAATTCCTCCACCCTCTCACCACTTTCACCGTCTCGTTCTCTTCCCGACGCTGCCATTCCTCCACCTTTTGTCCCCCTCTTCTCCACTTTCCCTCGCTCTCAGCCTACATCTATCTTTTACCCACAATCGCTTTCAGCTCTCGCTCTGTTTCCTGTCTTACCCTCCATCCTGCAGCGTGCATATATGGGATGGATTGCAGATGAGGAGTGTGCGTTTTACCCGTCTTGTGGGGACATACATCTGAGTACATAGTTGCATTGTGGGGACTACCTTTTTTTGTGCGTGTTGGGGGGGGATCCCCATATTTTACATAATTACATTTACGGGTGAATACTTGGTTTAAGATTTAGGAATGGTTAGGGTTAGGTTAGGATAAGGATTAGGATTGGGCTGGTTATGGTTCGGACAAGTCTGCAGGAAATGAATGTAAGTCAATGTCATTTTCTCACAAGTCATGAAAACACAACTCTGTGTGTTTGTATGTGAAAGTCTGAGAGGTATAAAAAGAATGAGAGAAAAGGAAATTGATTTTTATAGAGCTGGAGGGAAGTGTGTGTGTGTTTGTGTGTGTGTATTATTCAACGTTGTGGGGACATAAATATGTTTACAAAGTCACATTGTGGGGACCGTGTTTCCTTTTGGGGACAAAATGCATTTCATGTAAATCATTACATTTGAAGGTGAAGACTTGGTTTAAGGTCGGGTTTAGTTTATGGTTTAGGATTGGTCATAAAGTGGTTATAGTAAGGGTTTGTCTTCAGTAAAGGAATGTAAGTCAATGGAATGTCCTCTAAAGTGATGGAGACAGGACTGTGTGTATGCGTGTGTGTGTGTGTGTGTGTGTCTTGTCCCAGCCCAGTAAGCTCAACATATGTTCCCTGCTGAATGAGCTGCCAACTAATGAGATATGAGATGTGTGTGAGTGTGTGTTTGCCTTGGTGTGTGTATATTTACCATGTACACAGTGTACTCATACAGTACTTTGTCTGTGTCCTACATTACCTATGCGTATGTACGTGTGCAAGTGTGTATATGTGCGTATTGACTGACCCTCCCGGCTGTTTGGAGCAGCGTAGCAGTATTTCAGCTAACAACTGCCTGGAGAGAGAGAGAGAGACATCACACTTCTCTGTCTGACACTTCAGCCTGGAGGCAGGACAGAGGGAAGCTGACACACGCATAGAATAACACACACACACACACACACATGAACACACACATCCTAACTAGACCCAAGAGACAGAAAGTGGGATGAAGTTACAGAGAGTGAAATGAGTCTAACTCAGTGTAAAAGAAGGGAATGGAGATAAATATAGATAATATAAGTAAAGACAGAAAACAGGTTACGTTATCATGACGACATGCTGTACAAGCCATCATGGAATTATATATACATTTTTTATCCTATGAATTAATATATTAGATTGTTTTACTCTGAGGTAACCAAATGGCTGAGGAAGGACGCTACAATTTATGTCGGACATTTAGCGTGAGATAAGAATGCCCTTCTTGCTTTTTGCATGTCATTTCTACGCCATGTAGCCCGTACTGACAGCAACGTAAAGGTATGCCCATAATACGCTGTTATAAACGCGATAAGGGACCACTTACAGTTGGTTGGTGGGTCAAGTACTTTCACCCAGGAGAAGTGTTGGAGACCGCGTCCTGTCGTGTTAATGATGTTTTTTCTGAACTTCTGTTTCGTGGTACGTACATATTTGACTTAGATGTTGTAGTTATTTTAAGCCCAGCCAAGACGTTTTACCAAAGTAAGTGTTTTGTTACCTCAACCGAACCGAACAACGTTTCGTTGATACACAAAAAGCCAAAAATCTGCACTAATGTCACATGGAAATAAAGTGTGACCTATACAACCACCCATGGGATCAGGTTGGTTCATACCATGTAAGTTAGCCTCATTGTAGTGACAATACCATTCATATTTAATTCTGTTCAATATCCTTTTTTTAAATTATGATGTAAATACTATCATTAAATCTACATGAATCATGGTTGGATTATGCTTCTTCAAGCACAAAGTTAAGTCCCTTATCATAATATTGTTCCTCATATTTGTCCTCCACGTGCCCTCCTCAATGTCGTGACGAAGCTTGCTGCATAATCCATCCTCCACCTCGTGCTTACCCTTTTCTCTTCCCCTCTGTACTTTTCCTATTCTCTCTATTTCAGCCCTCACCTTCAGCCATGTCTTCTGCTCGTCCCGACGTCCCACCGCTTATCCAATCTGTCCGATCCTCCGTCCAGACTCTGCTCTGCCAGCTGGCCGTGGCCAGCGCCTCCCTGAGGGGAGAACAGGTGTAGCGACTCACACTCCACTGAGCACACGGCTACCTGTGGCATCGGGCGGGCAACGAGCCCAACAATGAGCAAATGTGCACACACAAACACAAAGGCACTAAAGAAGAAAGATAGCAAGCTTAATGGATGTACCTGATATGCAAAAAAACTAAGCAGGTGGCTCTCAAGCTCCCATGGAACACACTTTGGTTGGCATATTTTTGGCTAACTAACACACTGAGATGAACACAGGCTTGATGTACACGTGTTATCACAAACTCAGGTACATAACGACGAGTCAGCTTTCGCTTGTTGGTCTCCGACGACAATTGCAGGTCCAGTTATGAAGCTTGATTTGGCAAGCAGAGGCGGAGAATCCCAAACACCTCGAGTGATTTAAATGATTGCAACAAAAGCACCGATGACATGGCGGCGCACGCTCCCGCTGCCTCCGCGTATTAACAAGCAGCTCCATCGCGGAACCATCGCAATCACCATCACTCCTCCCGCTGTGAGGGGAGATCATTGTGCGTGTGATTCATTTACATACAATCATTCGAGAAGGGGGAAAGTGGGAGAAATGGGGAGCTCTGTGCGATCAATGTGTCTGCGTTTACGCCTCTCTGTCTTTTGACACCGCCGTCAGCTGCCTTCTATTCGCCGTACAATGGAGAATAAGAGCAACAGGGAAGGGAGCGAGAGTTTGACGTGAGGGATGGAATAATAACCTTCACACATGTAGAAGCAGACGGTGGCTGGAAGGGGCATTTCCTGGAGTTGTTCCAACAGCAACGACTTGTGTTGTGGAAGTTTGGTTTTCAAAAGGCAAGAGACAGCAAACACATGCAAGGACACGCAGTAATACGTCTCGATTTCTTTGGAAGGAAAAGTGCTCTTTTCTTTTTGTACATTTTTGAAAACTATTGAATTTCATGGATTGTTTATCCTTTGCATTTCAGACTTGAAAAAACACGAAGGCTTGTGCGCATCCAGATAATCAATCTTGATCTCTCGCTATGAGGAAAAAGATTGATTAGTTATGTCTTGGAGACGCCGTTTCAGGCAGAGAGAAAGGCTTGTTTTGTCTCGCCTGCCTCTTGAGCTCAAAGGGACACTGACCCCTAACAAGTCCAGTCAGAGACCTTTTGACCCGAACGACCTGGGGAGACATTGATCATTCTAGCGCGGGGATTTGCAATGCACCATGGGATTTGAAGTCCCTGATCAAAGATGTGTCTTGATTCCCTGTAAAGGTTCCTTTCCTGTTTGTTTGCAGGCTTAATATTCTGTCGTATGGATCTTTGGTGAAGGGGACAGCTAATCTACAACAAATTAGTGTCATGTAGCGATAGCCACCGCTTTTGAAGCGTGCGCTAATGACATTTGCTGTGGTAAAATTGGCGATACGATAAAGGGAATCTGCAGTTTGGGAATAAATGTTATCTTAATTGCTGGGCAGGATCCCCTTTGCCTTTCGTTTTGATGTGGGTCACTGAAGCTCACTGTTTTTTTTTTTGTGGATTCATAATGAGATCTAAGCAGTTAGCTGGAGCACGCTTTGTTTTTGTGAAGGCGGTAATGTGATCGGAGTGGTTGGGGCAGGCGAGGCTTATGGGTCTTTTCAATCCAAAGTTAGCATGTGCTGTCATGAGGAAGGTGGTATGGTGGGGGGGGGGGGGGGCTTTGAAATGAATGTTATGTGAAACCACTCGAAGTCTCTGGGGAGCTGAAAGAGGGAAGAATTAGATTAGCGGTAGAATGCAATCAGTGTGACTACATTACCGAGTATGATGAGAGAGGAAGAGAGAGGAGTTGTGAGTGACAAGATGCTGGATGGCAAGAAATGTTCAAGACTGCGCTGCGAATGCCAAAAGGCGGGAGGAGGAGGAGGAGGAGAGGGGAGGGGAGGGAGGATCCATAACCACAAATGTGAAATATCTCTAAAACCAACGCCGGCAGATCGATTAAAAGGGTTCTTTAAATATATACATCATCCCTTCTCCCTCTCCCTTCCCTGCACCCTTATTTTCTCAAAAATCTAATTACCCAAATATCCGGGCAGGAAAAAGTCACAGTCCAACAAAACAACATTATGGAAATTACATATGACTTTCAGCGGAAAGAAAGCCTTTTTATAACAGCGGATCAGAAGAAGAGCGCGGAGGACAAAAACAAAACATACCTTGCACAGGTTTCGACATTTTGTCCTTCTGGTAAAATAGACGAATAAAGTTGCAGGGGGGGGGGATCTTGCTGAATGGGCGAGCGGTTTCCTTTTACACTATTTACCCTGACTACAAACCCAATTAGCTCAAATCTGATTCAGTGTTTACACTAGCATCAGGAGATGATTAAGTGAAACCTAGCATTCCAGTCTCACGTTCCCCCTCATCGTTTCTTTTTTGGATTGTGGGTCTCGCACACACACATCCACACACACACACACACACACACACACACACACACACACACACACACACTCATGCAATAACATCCCAACCAGCCAACCCGTACCCCAGAAAAAACACACTTTTTATGAAATGATCCTATATGGTTCCAGGAAACTGGAAGATACAGTTGTGAAAATATCTGGTTCATTGGTTTGTGCCGTGTGAAGCATCCCATTCCCACGTTATTGAAATAATTTGTCCAAGTAAAATCCTGGCATTGGTGCACTGGAAGTGACACATCAAATCTCCAGAGCAAAATACAAACAGCCTCTGGAAGAGCAGTAAGTGGCTCTCTGTCCACAGAAACCTGGACTCAGCAGTGTTTCATCTTTTTGCCCTCCTTCCCTTTGGTCTTCTTCTATGTGAGTCATCACAAACATGACATACTGATAAAAGCATCTTGCTGTGTGCAATTTACTGAAGTCATCTTAGGAGGAAGCTGTCATTTGTTTTGACCACCAACGTGCCTTTTGTAGCTTTAGAATTCATACACACCCAAATGTATTTGCAACATTTTGCCTTATTCGATCTAAAAATATGTCTGTTTATTAAATGACAGAGGGGGGTATGGCTGCAGAAGCGGTTTGTATTTTCTAACCATAACCAAGTAACTTTGTTGCCTAAAACTAACCAGCAGTTTCACGTGGCATCGTCTATTTATTTATTTATTATTTTTCTGGTTAACAACTAAAACGAAGTGTGTAGATAGGTTTGGCTATATACCAGACTACCTGCCGGGAAAGCTGGTGAACATAACGGAGCATTGAGCAGCCTTAAGGAGTTGGTGGAGACCAAAAACAGAGCTAGAACAAGAGTGAATATTGGACTTGTGGACACAAACAAGACTCCAAATGAGTGACATCGTTGCCCCACTTCTGCTGGATGTGTAAATAGTTTGCTGTTTCTAGTTAAAAGGGGAACACATGCATGTCTGGCTTTTTTGTTTTTTGCTGCCCCGACGTAGCCAAGAAAATCAGTTAATTCATGACCATGCTATGTAGATCAATAGTATTAAAAAATAGCCTTTATCCTGCTTTGTAGGCTTGTTCCGTCATTATAAAGAAGGAGAGGTTTCTGTGAGTCATTACAAGTAGAACCACCACCCTGACCAAAATCCCTTTGGAAAAAACCAACAAAAAAACAACTCTTCGTTCTTTATGTGCAGCTTAACTCTCCCAGCTCAAAATCTCCCCGCTCATTTAATCCCAAAATCTGCCCTTTCTACCCCCAACTCCCCAGCTTTCTATGTCTACACACACACACACAAATATCTGATCCGCCAAGTGCAACCCCCACGCTAACGCCGCACAGGCCAGCAGAGAAAGCAAACAAAATGGAAGTCAACGGGC
Source organism: Melanostigma gelatinosum (assembly GCF_949748355.1). NCBI lineage: Eukaryota > Metazoa > Chordata > Actinopteri > Perciformes > Zoarcidae > Melanostigma > Melanostigma gelatinosum. The sequence goes on from NC_136640.1 coordinate 3,739,436, forward strand.
AAACATGGACGTAAACACAGATTGTTTGGTGTCTGCACCTTTTTCCACCCGCGTTGTTGATTTTCCACAGCGGATCGGGTTTAGCCGTTTGCCTCGCCTAGAAACGGGAGATCCCAACGAATCCCCCGTACATGAGTGAAACTATACGTGTGTGTGCAATATATGTTGACATTATTGTGTGTACACACACACACGTGTTGACTATACAAACAGTAACACAGACACACACAAACACGCTCACACACCCTCTGATCCCCGTAAACCATGTAAACCACAAGAGGCAGCTGTCATTATGCTCCCCGAGGAGCTCACGGGGTGTAATTTAAAAAGATAAGAGGACAAATGATCTGAGAATTCATTTTGTGTTTATATTCAGTGAGTGGGAAGGTTTGTTTGATCGGCTGTTGGTGGGGTAACTTCACAGGACGAGCAGCGGCACTGGGAAATGTATTCCATGTCGAGTTTTCTTAAAGCAACAAACCTGTCATTGTTTCACCCGCATCAGCAGCTTTTCTATGCTACACACACACACACACACACACACACACACTGCCAAGGCCTCTCCTGGGCCTTAGATCAGAGACAAGAACCGGGTGCAGGACTTGGACCCCTAGTGTGACGATGGCTGTGTGTTTGTCTTGCTCTGGCGGAGCTGCAGTGGTCCTTACCATGACCACGTCCTACAGACCGGGTTAAACACTCCATGATGAACATTCTTGGATGGACCGGTGGAACAGATTTGGGTGCCAGTGCTGAGTTTTGATTCTGTTCTTTATGTATGTTTGTAAAGGTCGGGGGTGTCCTCTAAGCTCTAATTACTGTTTTAAGTTACTCTGGTAACTCCAGTGACACTCACTCTCTTCTTCTTCCTTCTTGTTGCTGGCACTTATGACCCAAATGTCTTTGAAGCACTTCCATTGTTCGAACTATTAGAATCTTATAATCTTATATGCTGTAATATGTCAGTTCTCACACGTGTGTAATATTCTAGACAGAATCAGCTTTATTGGCCAAGTATGTGCAAACATACAAGGCCTCAATGTTGAAATGTACATGCAGGTAGAAACGAGGACAACAAAGCTGGACAAAGGTAATACGTGAACATTTAATCACAATGCACGGATATAAATATATTTTAAAAAGTATATACCCATAAAACGTCCACAGTGACAACAGCTTCATGACTTATTTGTCAGATTTTTTTAAGTGCACTCGTTTCTTTCTTTGACCACTTTGTTAACAGAAAGAGATTTGGAAGGTTGCCTTTCTCTCGTTGCACTGTTACCAAACATTACCAGTGTTTTCGTGACTGCTGAATTGTACTTTTCAGTTCATTTCAATGGTGTTTTATGAGCTCATAGGATTTTGTGAAGTTGCTGCTCTACCTTGATGTTGAGGTGGATCAGCTGCTCAGCAGCCCAATCAAGGAAAGTGCCAACAGGTTTGCCTCATTATGTCCTTTAATCAGGGCGAGGCGGGGCTCTGTTAACACGGAGGGGGAAAGTAAGATAGTTTTGTAGACAATTATGTTCTGTAATATTTGGTGAACTCATTTCCATATGTAAGGATTAGCCATAGATTAATTGTGATGTCAGCAGTGATTTAGCCACTTTGCGTGAATGGCAATTTAATACTTTGGTGTGATTTGGATGTCTGCTCTGCTTCGACCCCCCTGTTACCTGTGCAGGTGGTAGGTTCCAGTCAGGTGCGGCTGAGAAGGGGAAGTTCATCGGAGTGAAGGGCAGAGAGGATTTAGCAGCGTGTTGTGAGGCTGCAGATTTATTTAGTTTGGTGTTCTTGCATTTCAGTTTCATTTGCTTTTAGTGAAATCTGAAATTTTCATTTTTGAGTTTTGTGTCATTATAAAATAGGATGCATATGTTGGGTGAGCACACGGGAGACAAAATCCCCCACAGCAGGAAGCAAAACGTGAACATGTCTCTGGCTTAATTATCTTTTGGCTTTTCTTGCTGGAACATGGGTCAGTGAGGCTGGTGACTGATCTCATGAACACACACACAACACACATCATAGTGAAGTGCAACCTCTTACTGAATACAAGGGCTTTGATGTCCCTGCATTTCGTGGACAGCTTTATTCTCTTGCCTCCATCCCCTCGTCTGAAGAGAGGAGAGAGCAGAAATGGAGGGTCCTGACAGCTTCGGCTAATTGAACTCTTCGCTCTGATGTCAGAGGAAAAAAAATAAAAAATGTGGACATGCAAGCTGTTTGTGTGTGTGTGTGTGTGTGTGTGTGTGTGTGTGTGTGTGTGTGTGTGTGTAGGAGAGCGGGAGAAAAAGGAGACACTCACTAAGAGATTAAGGGCGACGCACCGGGATAATAGAGAGGTATGCACTCCTGCTCTCGGTTGTATCTCAATCCTGCTCAGGTGTTCGCATCATCTTCACATCTCTTCCACTTGTGCTCCCTCTTTTTTATTTTATTTTTTCTCCCCCCTCTCTTTCTGTGACCTCTACCTTTTGTTGATCCGCCTCCCCGAGATCCTCCCACTCCACCTCCTCCCGTCCCCCTCTCTCCATCTCCCTCTCATCTCCTCTTTGATGTGGTGATGCGGGGTTATCTGGGGCTCTCGTCTGCGGGGATAAAGTAGGTGTGTCGGGGGAAGAGCGAGAATGAGGAAAAGAAAGAAGAGGGTGAAGGAGCGTGGGGGGCTGAGGAAATGATGATTTTTTTTTATACTTACTGCGACACTAACATCTCTTTCAACTCACCCTCCACCTTCACCTACGAACAAAAGAAGAGGCGAATTAAAAAGACATCCCACTGTCCCCTCTGGATGAAAGTCCAATTCCAGTAAATCCCATCGCCTCGGCTTAAGTGTGGTGGAAAACCATGCAGGACCTCAGCCAGCGTGCTGAACTGAAGAAGTCTCTTTTTCTCTGTATTTACAGACGTTTGTTTTTCCTTTCCTAGATGAAGGACTTTGCTGTGTCTTTATTTGCGAATTCAGGAAGTGTGTTCTCTGCAAATTCCCATGTGCTTTCGTCCTAGAAAGCCTGTCGCATCCAACGAGCTATAAAACACACGAGGAGAATTTCTGAAACTTAAAATGAGTCGATTTGAAAGCACGTTGTCGTGATTGAATAGCAGGTTCATAGAGAGGCAGAGTTTTTCGTGTATTATTGAGCCGTTTCTCAGGAACATGAGTGGGCCTGGGAGGAGAGAGACTCTTTTCTCTGCCAGGTTCTCTCTCCTCCGGGACCAACGGGTCACGATCCTGCCAGCCAGCCCACCATGTAGCCTGCCAACTCTATTTAAAGACACACACACACATATACAAACATATACACACACACACAGGTTCTGTGTTGTGTACGCCTGGAGAGTATTTGCTAATTAAGAATCACTTAGCTCTGTACAGCGTCAGGGCGACTCTGAGGACTGAGAGTTGACTCGTTAATGGATTGATCAAAGGCTTCCAGGCATTTCATCAATAGCAATACCTCTTTTCACATGCGCTGTCCATAATGTTTAACACACACTAAGTCAGCTGCCTCAAATAATTATACATTCAATGATCATTTGGGTTCAGATTACAGGTCTGCAGGAAAATAAATACTTTGCAGGAAAATAAATACTTTATTTTCTCACTTTGACCTTTTAAATGTATTTACTTTTCAACCAACCCCATCTCCTGCAAAAGCGTATAATTAGCGTATAATTAGCACAACATTTCTGACATTCCCGTGTGGCACATTTTTTTTCCTTTCAAGTTGTTACCGTGAAACGGTCGCAGCTATGTTTCGGCAACAACAGCACTTTGTTAGCTCTAGGAAAACATGGTTGGGCTCAAATAATTACGTCAACTAAGGTCAAAAACGTACTGAAACAACTTAACACGCCACAAATGTCGCTAACGTAACTTCAAAACAAACCCAGTCTCGAACACCGGTCTGCTGGTTGCAAGTCCTGTGTTTGTTTGGATGCAGTCAGTACAGACTACATGTTGCCAAATGAGACGCACGCAAAATGACTTACAAATTGTTGTGTCATTCATACACCAATTCATGCGAGCGGGCTGTTTTTAACGGGGGCAGTCAGTTGACTGAAATGATATTTTGTGCCAACATTCATGGTCCCCAGAGGACGAATCCCACTTTGACTTTGGTGACTTTTCCTCTGGTGCTACCAGGTAAACCTTTGTGCTTGTGAGGGAAATATCTCAACCAAAATGTTGAATATTATACCTGCTAAACATCATCATGTTACCATTTTCACTGTGACTGTGCTCGATCACTAAACTCAAGAAATGAAATAAAAGATGCAAAGTGATCTTGATTACAACATAATGTACTTTGGCCAAGATTCAACTCGACCAAACAAAAACTGTTTGCATTACTCCAAAATATTAATTATAAAATATGGGTATTAAATATTTTGGAGTGAAACACAGTTTCAAAACGGTATTCCTCTCTATTACATTTAGGTTTATGCAATAAAACTACTAATAAGTACATCACTTCTACACACAGGACACAAACAGCAGTCTCATGGGTGATTTTTTGACCCATCCATCCATGCACCCTCCTCCATACACTGACTCACGAGGACTGTGATTAAATGTGTTTGTGATTGGTTAAATACTAAAGAAAATATGTTCCCTCGCAACATGATTGGATCCGAACTCATAGGAGACCAGGCTGGGTAGAGAGAGAGAGAGCAGCAGGTTCATCAGCAGCTCAGACAGGAGCAGGTGGAGGTGAGAGTGGTGTTGATATGCACGTTAATAAGTAAATGCAGCCAAATGCTTATGCAAATGTTAAGAGTATGCAGTGATTTTACACCTGTATTTGGTTCACTTTCCCCCAAAGCAACCCTCCTTCTGGATACTGTAACGCCCATCTGTGCTGTATTTGCACCTGGTCTTCAGAGGCGGAGAATTTCCTCAGCAAAAAAAAAACACCGGTCGCAATTTGCACGACACCTTGCAAACACTCAGTAAAATCCCAACGCAAACTGCAGCTCCAGCCTGGTGGGTCTGTTTGGTTCATACACAGCATGTCTGGAGCGGAATGCGTCACGGTTGCGCCTGCAAAGCCAGCGAAAGCACTGCAGTAAATCTATCTTATTTTTCCCAAAGAAGATATTTCTTACTTATTCTGTGCGTGTGTGTGTGTGTGTGTGTGTGTGTGTGTGTGTGTGTTTGCATCAATTTAATTCTGACAATGAAGTCATATTGTTTAACTAACCTCAGACACAGTGCCTTCTCCATGTGACATCAACCGGCATCAACACCAGTGACTATTTGCGCTATTTTGTGTGTGTGAGCCATTTACAGTCAAAAGAGAAACACACACACACGTATGTGTTTACTGTAGATGCGAGGTCCTTTCACTAGCCGCTCTCCCGTGACCAACAAAACGGTCTTCCGGAGTTCCGCCATGTTTTCCTCCTGCTGAGGATATCTGAGCCGCATGTAAACACTCACGGGCTTGATACTCTTTTCACCGCGCCAACAGGGTGTGCACTGTTTGCACGGTCATGAATCTGCTTGAATGCAATCGAGTGTGTCCTTGTGCCAAGTTGGCAGAGCTGAGGTGTGCAGGGTCCTGTGTGGTGGTTGGGGGGGGGGGGATACGTTGATTAGTTTGGACCAGGCTGAGCCAGAAGGCCTGCTGGGTGCACCGGACTGTACCCAATTGACATAGGGGTGAACTTGTGTAAGCAGAAGAACAAAGGACGCAACCAGAAGGCCAATGCTTTGAGGAAATACCCACTATTGCTGCTTTGTACATGTTGTGGAAGTCACATATCCCCTCTTGTCTGGGTTCATAACATCATCCGGGGGCGAGCTGTATTCGCTGTATCTAGCAGGCCACACGTCGGCTGGTTTCCTACAGCTGTATGAACATTTTAAACGGATAAAAGAGAGCCGGAATAGCTGTGTAATGATGCCAACTTGTAAAAAGTCTGAATTCATGTTTTGTTAGTTCTCGCCGCAAGACGACAAGCAAATCACTTTTAAAATGCTGGTTTTCTCAATGGAGCTCAGATCAATCTGTGCTCGGCTATGCTAACATTGTAGCAGCTGGTCCTTTCTTATGTTCATGGAGTACTAACACGTGAGTATTATGAATGTCCATTGCACTCTCTTTAACTTAATTACTTCATCCATCTTTTGATTTTATTTGATTTGACACATTTATCCGCTTCTTCAGGCTGAGCTGCGTGATTCTGTCGATTTATTTATAAGATCACAAACAATCACTCTTGTATAAAGACTCTAACCGAAGAACCAGAGGAACCCATTTGTGTCTGAGTAGAGGTGTACAGCAGAGAGGGACGGAGAGACAGTGGCCGAACAGAATCAGAGATGGAGAGAGCGTATTTAAGACCGATCTGGACAGATAGCCGTTTAGAGACTGAGAGAGCCTTCAAAAGCAGGAGGGAGGGACAGAGAAATATCGGAATGGAAGGATGTATGAGGGAAGAAGAGAGCGAGCGACGGAGGGATCTTGCTGCACCTGTGATGGATGAGCTCTAGCTCAGGTGTGACGGCGCGACCAAATGAAATCACTGAGCAGACAGCAATGAGCGAGAGACAAGGTTATCACTTTCCCTCCTCTCCCTCCTCTCTCCGTCTACCACCCTCAGTCTGCGTCTCAGTGGTCTCTCCTCACTTTACTCCCACCCCAGCCCCGGATCATGTTCAGTCGTGAAATAGCAATGAAACATCATCTATTGGTTTGCTGTACGAGGATGCAGATTTATTTTCCTGTGGCGTGCAGTGGAAAGTCAAGTAGGATCCTTTTTTGTGGTGGACACACAAGTTAACCTTATTAATTATGAAGAAAGACCACTTATGGTGGGCAGGACGGGAGGTGGATGGGTCCAACATAAACAGGACTTTTGACCACGAGACTGGTGTTCGACACCCTATGTTCCAAAGTGTTGTTGCATTTTGTTGCCTAAATCTAACGTCTGTTTTATTGCCGAAATCCAATCCTGCATTGTTATTTTGGGTCCAACCATGATGTATTCCTGAACCTAACTGAGGGGTTGTGCTGCCTAACTTGTGTTTTGCAGCATACTGTCGTATGTATGTAAATTCTGCCAAGCGACAAGAGAGAAATGGACAATTCTTGCTGCTCAGCATGAAGCCAATAGATTGCATTTCGTGACTATTTCACAAACTCCAGGACTGTGTTGTATCAGCAGCTCTCTGCTCCACTGCTCTCAGTCATGCACTCTTACGACATCACTCACTCTCCCTCGATGAAGTGATGGGTACAACCGTAGCTTTATCGGTAGCTTATAACGGCCCACGTGGTAATCCAGCTGTGGTCAAGCACAACCTTTGAGTGAACGTGGACCTAAATGTGCTCAGAAAAATGGAAACTGCCATGACAACGGAAGAAATATCATCGCTCGATGATGACTGTAAACGGTCGATCATTTCCAAGTGAGTAAGTGGACCTTGAGTGGGGATTGTTTTGTCGAGTGCTGGTTCCAAAATGAAGAAGCTCAACGTTCAAGCCAACATGAACGACAAATCCTGAAACGGCTTAAAATACTGGAAGGTTCCAACATTTCGATCTCCACAACAACTGGGCGAACTCTGCTGGTGATGACGATCATGTAATTATGTTAAAAGAAAATAAAGAGATTTAATAAGTATGTCTTTTAAGTGTCTTTTAAGTGAAGTGTCAGGTGTTGTGTGACAAAGAAGAGAGATTCGAGGAAGCAGTGTACAGTATGTACTGTATTTCATTTCCATCATCATCATTCCATTCCCATTCATTTTCTCTCCATATGGTTAACATGCGCTCCGTGCACCACATGACAAAGTGATGGCAGTACTGATGGGAGACGCTTCCTGCTATATACAAACGCGTTGACAGAGGAGGCTCCTTTTAATGGTGACTGTTCCCCAACCTCTGACCTTTCCCCTTTGACCGACCCCTGTGGCCAGACATAATGACCCGCTGCCATGCTGTTGGTGTTGACATCGAGGTCCCCTCGTCGCTGTGTCACAGAGACAATGACTGGCTTGTGTGGCAGTACAATGGAGAATGGTGTAGATTGTAAGGGGTTGCGACTTGAAACTTTAAAAGTGATGAATGTTGATGGAATGGAGGTGGAGGGACCAAACACAGGCAAGGAGAGAAGGAGAAGGTAAGACATGTTTTTTTAGGAATTGAAACAAGATTTTGGAGGAATTCAGAACAGATAAATCCGAAAGCTGCATATTTACTTAAATCCAGATGCAGGAGATGCACACGATTGTGTGCATCTCCTGCATCTCCTGCATCTCCTGCATCTCCTGCATCTCCTTTGTTTTTGGGACATTTTCAAAGTTTGCATAGTTTTCTTCACTGTCGCATCAAAAACCTAATTTATCCTTCTCTCAGACAAAAATACGACATAATACCAGAACCCAACAGTTAAATCTTAGACTTCAGGGACCAAGGTCCCCATAAAATACGAGATCTCAAACCGCCCAAATATCTTATGCAACTCTGCCACATGGCTTCTGTTACAACTGACAAACAAGTGCGGAATAGATTAATGGTTTCACTTCTTGATATTTTCCTGCAGTGCGTTTCTCATGCCATCGTAAGTCCGTACGAGCTCTCTCGAGTCAGGGCGAAATCAAACTCTGATCCGAGCAAGTCAATTCCTAGCAAAGCACTTAAACATGTACACACACACACACACACACACACACACACACACACACACACACACACACACAAACACCGAGCTCATCATCAGCAGTCTCATTATGTTGTTGATTCTCCGACTCCCCACAGACAGTGCTATTTACCCAGTGTCTTCGAGGAGGGGGAGATGGGTAATGAGACTGATCTGTGCAGGGGTGCGTTCTGGGTAATTTGTTTGATATGACACCTGATGGGAAGTGAAGGGATCAAAAGATTAAAAGATGCTTTTCTTTTTTGTTTCTCCCGCCTTCATCTTTTTCCCAGCTCACCTCTCAGTGCAAAAATGTCAAAGTCGCTGTCTCCGTCTCATTTTCTCCTTTTCTGGTTTTTGATTAAATCCTAACCTGACGGTGCATATTCCCACACATGCACATACAATCTCAGCAAAACAGAAACAACGCCTTCATTAGGAGCTCTTGTTTTCCACCTATGACCTTCTACTCCCCCATTAGCTCGTCTTGACCCTTGAACTCATCACGAGAAGCCCTGAGGGCGTCAACGTTTCCCCAACAGGTGGACTCAGGTGCCAAACGGGTGTGACTTCCTGCCATTACTCGTTTCTCACCGAGCGACACACAGCAGCAGCTTCTGCCCTTTGTCTGTGTCTACACAGGTTGCGTTCAGGTACAGCGTCGAGTGTAGGTTGTTTTAGTTGTGGCAGCACTCAGAGCTCAACTGTTAACGTGCGAGTGAAGGAGCACAGCTTCACCTCGCTGCTCCGCTGGTCTCCGCTGGGAGCCAACGCCGACACCACGCTGCTGGAGACCCGGGCCCTATTACTGGGCCCGCTGGACGGAAGGGAGGCACGGGAGAACCAGAAGCAGGACTCAAAGGAGCAGACTGTCAGACCCTGCTGCAGTGAAATGAGAGGTTTTCTAAAGAGACTCTGGTGCTCGGAAACACTACCGCCTTTGTCCACAGGGAGCACCAAAAGCAACACAAAGGAAAGTTCCTCCTAGTAGCTTTAAGTAACATTCTCCATTCCCTCACTTCACAATGTGACTTCAGTGACCAGCTACAGAAACATCTTGATGATGCAATGCAATAGAAAAGCCCAAACTGCTGTAAAAACCATGTATGTTTTGCTGCTCTAGTTGTTTGTGTGTTGTTCTGAGGCTCTACTTTGTGGTGGCGTTGCATTGAAATGTGTTACGTTGAAGTATTATAGATATAAAAACACCGAAGAAATAATACCGATACACAAGTATAGAACCGAGATCCTCAAAAGCTACGATGACAATTGTAAGACTCGTAAAAGACAGACAGGACTTTTTGCTCAAATGAAATAATGCTGCATCTTCAAACAGAAATTGGCAGCTTATTTACAGTTGATACAGTTAGTGCGTAGCACTCAGACGTACCGAGGACCGGTCTGCTGTAGCCACGACCAGCGGCAGCAGAACAAGACGTCTTCTCACCATATGAACTCTGCAAAGCAGCCGAAGGCAATTTGAGCCGAACAACTCAGAAATCCATGCACAGCAGCTGAGACGTATTCACGGCAACAACATAAAAGGTGACATTTGAAAGGTAGCACATTAGTGAAATGCACTGGATACATTAATTCAGTGTGGATAAAAGCCTTGTTAGCATTCACAGTTTGAGTCTGAATGTACAATTATGAGAGCGAGAAGAGAGGGAGGAGGAGAGATGGAGAGGGAACAAAGGGAGGTAGAGAAGAGAGAGAGGGGAGGAGGGTCTTTCATGTCTCCCCTGAGTTTGAAAGGCCTCCCTTTCATGTGAGCATTGTCATATTTTCTCTGTTCTCTTTCCATGTGCTCCACCTCTCCGCCCGTGATGAAGACGTCACTCTTTTAGAACGGGGGGGGCAATACAGACGAGTCTACGTGTGCACTCAACGCAGCGTCTGCCTGCAGGAAAGAAGTGCAGCACTCTCATTCATACCAGCATTAAATGCAAATGCAGGGGTGCAAACTCTGTCTCCAAAGAAAGTACTTCTACTATAAGAACATAACAGCAAATACAGTGAGTAAGAAACTGTATGTGGCATTATCTGTGAATATCATCTCAGTCAACAAAATAAGGAAACATTTGTTTTCCTGCTAAGTACAGCATGGTTGACATTCCTGGTTCATTTCCGCTCCCGTATGCACAACTACAGTCCTGTGAGAAAGGGAATGTGATGAACATGCAGATTAGTTGCAAAGTGACACGTTCAATTCACCGTTCTCCAAAATCACGAGCTCGTTCATGCACATACGTACACATCAGTGTCTTTTGTTTTTGCCGGCGTGTCCCGATTCAGGGGAATGTCTCTGTTGTTTGTCAGCCTGGTGTTGTTTCTGTGTTCGTTGCCCATAGTGGACAGAAAAGAATGACATGAGACTCTTTCATTTCTCTTCATTCCTCAGCAACACTTTGTTCTGTAGGAGGACCAGAGAACAGAGCGTACTGTTGAGAACAGTGTGAACACTGCTGCGGTATTTAAAGATGACCCTCTCAGTAGCTGAAGGGCCGCGATAAAGACAGGACAGTTGTTTTATTCATGTCATCTTTACAGTTACAATTACAGTTCCGACTCCATTTCCCATGGCTCTCGTAGGCCGTGAATTGGCTCGATTCGTCTCGGTTAGGCCCGCAGGCACGGAGGTCAAGCGTGTTGAATATTCCAACTGGGGAACACAGACGGGCTAACCCGCAAACACAGTGTTTGCGACCCCCCCCCGACCTCCAACCTTTCCCCCACAACCACCAATCACATTTTACGACCCCCCTCTGGGCGTCCACACAGACTGAACCAGGTTTTTTTTTTAAATTTTCTTTATTTGACGAGTTTCACTTTCCGTCAGCATGCCGGGCCAAAGCGTTCCACAAAGCCCCTCTTTCTGTCGTCTGTGGTACCGGGGGTGCGAGTGTGTCGCAGGTTACAATAAGTTCCGCCCACTGATCTTAATTGGACCTGATGTGTTGTTGTGCTCCCAGGACGCCTGTTGAGCCCGGTTCTGTTCAGCTTCATTGTAAAGCGGGCCAAGAAGTGTTGGCAGCCGCCGAGCTAGAAAACACTCGGGGCGAAAAAAGCTTTGCTAAAAGGAGCTGGCGAGAAAAGAAGGGCCCGAAAATAACTATTATTGTTTTGTTTTTTTTCCACAATTTCTTTTCAGTTTCTCCTCTTGTGCTCGCCCACACACACACATCTGCTCGTCGCAAGATACGTTCAAGGAACTACAATATGGCACAGCCCCCCCCCCCCCCCCCCCCCCATCACTCACAGTTTTCTTTGGTGATGTTTTTCTCATTTGGTATGTCATTTAAAAAACAGTTCCTTTTTCAATTTTACGAACACTTTTAAGGGGGTTATGGTTGGGAGCCGTAGAATTGGGGTCTGTTCAAGCTGGCTTTTAGATTTCATCACACACGCACGCACACACACACACACACACACGTACAACTCCGCGCTGCAAAAGGCCCGACGCCCGTTCCCTGCTGTGACGGTTTTCGTTGGAATTTCCCACTCTGGTGTGGAAAGGTTTTTGGAAGGATCTGGAAGCGGCTGTAATTCAGAGGGAGGGACAACTAACTTCCCTTTGAAGCTGAAGACAAGTTTTAGCTTTTTGTGTTTTGGGGTGTTTCTCTCAAACAATTAGAGTCCGTCACTGGGGGAACATAACAAAGATCCATAATCTCAAGTGATTACGGATCAAACACAAAGACTAAAGGGTTCTTAATAGACTGCCGGTCTCTCTTAACACAGTAATTCTATCCATTGGTAATATAAAACAATGGTTCGTGCAGCTTTAAGGTTTGGGACGGATCATGGTTAAAATAAGTCATAATTCACTGTTGGTTCCACACTAACCTCTTGAAGAGGTTTTACAGTACGCCACTACATCCATCTTTGCTTCAGAGATAGTCACTATCCGTACGACTCGAGGAAGTGGCTGGTCAGGACAACATACAGTACACATCAGTGGCGTGAGTGTGTTTTGAAGAAACGACCGATGCTGTCACTTTTCTGATGAGGTCATGCAGGAAGGAGTCCACAGAGTCACACCGGGCAACCTAAAGGGTTCGAAGTCATGAACGATTCACCGATGTGTAGTTTGTAGCGAGTGAGCAAGCTGACAGAATCTATAGATGGAGCCAACGCGATGTCATCCCCCAACTCAAGCCCTCGGTGCCTGATACCGAGGCATCAGGCTTTCAACGGCCTCAAATGTAAACGCACCCGCTCCGTTGTCACACGGTCAGAGCAGCTGCGTGGTATGAAGAGTGAGTGTCGTGAGTTGCTCGTCTAGCCACAGAATATTGACGAGCTTGACTTCGGGCATGTCGACGTCAATCACGTCCTTTTCGGTGTGTTTTTGTTGCCGAAAGTTTATTTTGAAAAGACAATGTGCATTGAAGCTGACAAGCCATGCCCAAAAGTGACACTAGAGGCATGCCTCGGGATCCTTACGCCCACGAACCAAGCGTTGATGAGTTGGTCGTGAGAATGTCCTGAGAGTTTATGTAGTTTTTGTAAAAAACTACTGTATGTGTACACTGCATCTTATGAATAACCGGTACTATTAGCATTAGTATTCTTTCACAATAGAGTACACATGATACTGTTTGGTTTCTAAAATAAAACTGTTCCAAGATCTGTTTGTTACTATTTCCAAAAGCACTTACCTCAAGACCGTAGAGCCACATTCCCATTAAATGTGGGAGTTCACAACAAGCACTTGAATGCAGCACGTTGGCATATATTGAAATGCATCTAAGTGTGTGTAAGTGAGTCATTTTGTGTGTGTGTGTGTGTGTGTGTGTGTGTGTGTGCATTCTGGCACAATGTCAGCACTGAGTTTTTCAGCCACAGTTCACAGACCACCTCTGATAATTGTGTAAGAGAGAGTCCATCACACTTCTTCCTTCTTTGCCTCAGAGAGAGAGGGAGAGAGACTGTCTGTCTTCTATTAACATGATGTCCATGGGAGTCCAAAATGAGCTCTGTCAGCAGAACACTGCTGCTGTTAAGAGAAGAACACGAGGACAAGAGGGAAGGATGAGAAGAAAGCAATAGGAGGGAGAGGTATTACCACCGCATGCCGTAAGTCTGTGTTTTATATGGAACGCCCTATAAATCACTTATTACTGGAAATGTAGTCAAAACATATCAGCGTCACTGATCCTGAGTACAACATCTTTAACTTGGCGAGGAACAGCTCCAGCGCTGAAACCACTGCAGCATCTCAGAGCTCAAAGACGCCGGCCGATGCCTCAAAGACGGACAACAATTCTTTAAATGGATTCTTCGCTCTCTGCCAACATTGAAGAATTGATGAATGAACGCTTTCTATGTGGCCAACAGCGCTTTTCTTCGGTGGGGGGGGCCAGTCAAGCAGCTTGTGTAGAGTGAGAGCGCTGGCTCAGGTGGAGCTCGACGGAGTCCAGCTTCAGACTGATCGATGCCACATTTAGTGGACGTGGTTCCATAACGCTGTCAGTTCAACTCATTCACGTGACGATGGCCTGTGATTACACTTTGAAAACTAGTGAGGTTCTTAAAGCTGGACGAATCAACACGTTTAGCCACGCTAGCCGTGAACCTCGGTACACAGTCGTCCCCATCAAGGTGAACTGTAATCACTTATTTTTCATCTAGCGCCGTCATCCAATCAGCCAAAGTAGTCTGTCTGCAGGATTACCGAAAATATTTTTAATGAAAATTGGTGGAAGGGTGTAGCCAAGGAAGAATCCACTACAATGTAAAATAAGATGAGATTAGATAATCCTTTATTAAACCAACAGCGGGGAAGTTTGCAGGATTACACCAGCAAACAAGAGACATCAGTGAAAAACAAAGAAAATAAAAACAAAGTACAATAAATAGTCAAACAGTTAAGGTATAATAAATGGCAATGACGTGTTCATATTGCACATACGCACATTGATATTGAGAACGATTTTGCACATGAATGAATGAATTATGGAGCGTGTCTAAATGATTTATTATGACACGCATTCTTTTTAACTTTCTTTACCATTGTGAGGTAGGGCATGGCCTTGGCGGAGCTCCTTCTCGTTCTTTTGCTTTAATGCCTCGCAACCACTATTTTGGTTGAGTCTCTAGGCTCTCATTAACCTACAGCAGTGGTAAGCAGCTCTTCACAGTGAAAAAGCTCCGTACACTGGTGATAATAATGTGATTCACAACAACGTCCTTTGTTGAACGTATTTCTCCCGTTGCTTTGATGTCTACGTGTTCCTCACTCCTCTAAGCTTTCTATTGCGTGCTTGTAAGAAATCAACACACACCCCTATTCATTTCCCATATCAGACGTTCCCCGTGCAGCACTTTATTTACATTTGAGCTGATCCACGCGTATGACGCTGCCTGACCCGTCTGTGTTCTTTGGCTGTACTTACTGCAGAGGCACTGTGAGCGGGGAGGAAGACGGATGGGGGCTGTACAGCAAGTTCAGCAGAAAACGCTTCAAGAGCGCAAAGCAAACACGGGAACAAAAAGAAAGTGAGTCGCAACCCCTGTATTCAAAAAGATGCACTTCATTTACTGTCAGACAGATACCATCACAGCCTGTAACTGTCTCCTGTCCCCCTCTGCTGCGCCCATCTGTCTTACATGTATGATGTCTGTGTTTGGACTCTTGTACCATTAAGTGCCGTATGTGATTTACACTGCGTTGTGTTCCAGTGGGCCACGCGCTGCTAGATGATGACAAATGCATGCACTGTAGTTCTGACATGTTTAAAACCCAGAGAGCTCTGTTTACGGTCCAGGCCTTTGTTCCAGCGCAGCGTTTCTGGCCTCACAAGTGGGAAGGAATGAATGGTCTTGGACGTCTTCCTTCACAGAACGCCACGTCGACACAGATTTGCTCTTCTATTAAATTGTCTACGAAACTGCAACGCTTAATTCGAATAAAAAAGTGGCCACATACACGGACCCATACTTGGCTCATACTGAGGAGTGTTTACACTTAAACTTCCGATGGTGTCATTATTTATGAGCAACCTTGGACAGGATTGGTTTAAGATCAAGACGGAGGAATAAAAATGAGTTTTATTACGGTGCAAAATTACAAACACGTGGTGTAAACTATCTGTTTGCCTGTCAAGGAGTGAATAGGGTCATGCATTTGGAATTGTGTGTTGGCTTGTGTGTGTGTTGTTGCAGTTGGAAGTTCATTATTACAGCAGTGCATCACTATTCAGCTCATGTGTGCTTCCAAGTACAGTTCCACATGCTGTCTCTCCTGCGTGCTCCAATAGTTCCCATCGTCCTCTGCTAACGAGGGCATATTAGTTACATTTACAATAGGACGGCGTCGTGGAAGAAACCAAAAAGTAAAGAAAAAGAGATGTTGCTTCCCAGTAAAGGCCGAGAAAAAACCCATCGACAGCAGCAGAGCGGTGAAGGGGGGTCAGGGGTCAAGTGAAATGAGCTGCAGACAGTAGGACCAAATCGGGAAGGGGGACACATTTGGGCCAAGTGCCGAGATTGAAACCCTCGAGGCCAAGCGTTGTATTTATTTATGTGTCAAATCAAACGTGAAACACATGTCCAACATATAATGTTGATGGAGGAAGTGGGTAGAAGTAGAACAATGTGGAACAATAGAAAAGGATGTGTGACACCAAATACAAAGGCAGTGAGACATCTGTGTTATACGTGACGTCTAAAACATCTGGAAGCATGGAGAAACAACCGTGTGGTTGTTTAAAGACAAACTAATTCCTCCCAGAAACAAATGCTGTCTTGTAACTTTCAGACATGTTGACATCTGATACATGAGGGGAAAACCCAGGTAACAAGCCTGGCACTTTCGTACTTCCCTGTGATTCCACGTGATATCCCAGACTATTCACGCCCGCAGTAGACCTGGGAGGTCATTGTCTTGCACACAGTCCACAGCCTTTCGCAAACACTGATCTGTTGTCGTGCTCTCACGATTTCAGCATGCAGGTGGGTGGAATACGTGCGGGGCAGTTCTAGCCGGTGCACCTCCATTAGTGCCCTTACATTTGCAGAGGGGTCATCAGCTGGAGAAAACCAGTCCTCCACGTTTCAGTCCAGGGGCTGGGACATTTCTAGTACATTGTCACTGTCAGTACCGAGCAAGCCGTGCCGGACCATGAATGTAGCCTTTGTGGCGTCGGTGGATTAGAAATACAGAGACGAGAACAAATGTCAGAACTTACTCAAGTTACAGTTTGGGTTGTTTAGCCTGGGTAACGAACCCCAATGCATCTGGAATGTGTCCATAGCAACGAGTGTTGAGAAACTGGGAAGTGTATGAGTTTGGATTTGTAATTTTGATCACTATTGCAGTGCCGGTTCCAAACCTGTTCGGAGCGGGCCAATCGCATGGCCTCATGCGGCTCATCATCCAAACATTGTGCTAGTTTTATACTAGACCACACAATATCTCGTCCTTACTCGTCTTTGCCGCTTGGACAAAAACCTTTCGGCGTCAAACCAGGCTGCATTCAGACATTGAGGCTACATTCATACGAAAATGTGTATTTTTATAAATATAAGCTTCAGCTGTATCTCCTCCAGACATCTTTTGAGACACAAAATACCTCAAATCATAACTTGTGTCTGATATAGTTGCTTTCTAAATTTAAAAACTCTGTTACGGAGCCATTTAGTTGCTTTCATTTGATTGGCTGGTGATCAGACAGCGTATCGTGGTGCACTGCTGAGATAGGAGCAGCTAAGGGCAGAAAACATCAATACAACTGTCTGACAGATATCAAAACAGTGTGGCAGGAGATTGATTTATTTGCCAAAGACCACAAACAATGGACTGCAAGGAGTCACCGTGTACTTCCTAGACCATATATCCTTCACATTCAATTTGTCAAATGCAGTGATCAAAGATGTTGTCGATGTGATGTAATACATCTGTGATACAGATGTGAGCTCAGCTATAACCAAGAAGACTTGTAGCCTCTTATGATTTACTTTCAAGTTATTTTCCGCTCATTTGCCCTCCAAGAAGTCCCGTGATCCGCGTACAGAACTGCCATTTTCAACTCTGCTCTGCTCTGTGTTGAGGAGTAGCAGGTGTCCAGAAGTGGACCGTGCAAAGTCCTGACCTCTACTTGGCGTGAAGCGGCCTGTGAACAAACACGTGCTGCCTGGCCATCGCGTCCACGACCGCCAACCGTGACCCCGACAGCTTCACGGTACTGAGACACTCTGCGACATCCAACACCTGAACTTGACCACGATAATATTGACAAGCCTAATGGAGGTCAGAGGATCTCCTGCGCTAACAGGTTTGAATTGGCTTACGGCCATCCTAAGCCCCCAAAGCCGAAGAGGAGTCATTTAAAAATATACACAGGCACCGAGCACTGAGGCGAGAATCTTCACTGCATGTGTGCTCTCAAAACATCGATGCTCCCCTCACTGTATTTGGATAGTTCCACTGCGGGATCCGTGCTTATTTTCAAGCATAAGTGCCTGGGAGTAATCAAATCCCAAGTGAAATATTTTCTTTGCAGCCAGTACCTATCTGCCTGCCGTTTTCACTCCCAGGGAACCATCCCGTCAGGCCCTGCCTCTCTTTCCCAACCGGGGGGGGTTTACGGAAGATTAGGGAAAACTATGCAAATGACACTGCTCCCGCGGAGTCGCGCGAAACGTTAGACCCCGAAAGAGGAAAGTCTGGAGGAAAGCGATGAGAGAAAGAGAGAGAGAAGGGGGAAAAAAAGAGCACATCCTCGGGAATTTCCCTGGGAAATCTGTGGATTATCCCAGCAGTTTTAATGAAAATTGTCAGGATTAAGAATGCAGACGTCCGCTGAGGCCGGTGCTGGGGTTGGGATGGAGAACGACTGAGCGAGCGGGATGAAAACCAGGGAACTATTATATTCCCACGTCACTGAATTGAAGGTAAAGTTTCCATGACGGGGCTTAGCGATGAGATGCAAGGGGTGAAGGGACGAGATGACGGAGGAGGAAAGAGACAAAACGACGGTCACAACCATCAAACCTGTCGCACATTTTAGTGGGAAGCAAGTTTCACGCTGCAGACCGTCCTCTTATACTGATTAGCGGAAATATCTCTCACTCCACCGCCCTCCATCCTCCAACCTCTCTCCCTCCTTCTCCCCACTTGTCTCTCTCCGTCCGTTGATGAGACGGTCACCTCGGTGTCAGTGGTGATGGCTAAGTGGGAGCTTGAGCACTTCCTTAATCAATTCGGGGTAATAGAGAGGAGCCTGTCAGCCTCACAACCTCACACACAAGCACACGCTCAAAGACCTGTCAGCTCTCATTCCCAGTCCTCCGCCGACTCGTTGAGGCATCGAGCTCTCGCTCTCTCGTACACACCTGCAAAGCCAAAGCAGCACATCGAGGATAGATTAGCAGCACAGTGGCGCATGGGTATTTGCAAAACACACACAGGAAATTGTGAGGCGCACGAGGCCTGCAAGAAACACACACACACACACACACACTCCGCTGTCAGAGGGATACAGTCAGACAGCTGGGAATGTCACGCATGCCCACTCGCCGGGCGATCCAATAAAGGAGAGGACACGGCGAGGGCGAATGCCTCCATAAGCTGCGGTATGCCTTGCGTAAACGCTCGCCTCTTTTAAAACAGAGCATTTTCAAAACGCCGGGAAAAAAAGGAGACGCGGTAGCGACGGAGTGGGAAAGAGGGGTGTGGGGGGGGGGGGGGGGGACGCAGCTGGCTGCTCATCAATGTCGTCGCGAGACACATGGCTGTGTGCGGAAATGTGTGTGTGTGTGTGTTTGCAGTGTAAGATGAAGACGTTCCCCCCAGACGAGGTCTATCAGCACATTCCTGCCCTGCTGTCGGTATCCGGCCACATCTGTCCACTTTCCTCAATATATTTCCTAAATCCCATTTTCCTTCCCCTATTTCTGTCTCTCCGTCTCTCTGTACTCCGTATCTGCGGCTACTCACTCTGCCGACTCACGTGTCTCCCAGTTTACTTTTTTTTCCTTCAATGTCTCCGTCTTTACACAAACCTCTTTCTTTGTCGTTTTCTGTTCTCGCTCCATCCCTCCATCACTGTTCTAGCCCTCTGATCCTGTCCAAATGGCCGGAGGAAATGTTGTCCGCACATTGTAACGGCAAGAGGCGGCTGCTGGAAGATTGTCACGTGCGACGTCCTCCTGGAATCAGCATCGAGGAAACAGATTTACTCTGACAACACTCAAAAGTTGCCGAAGTAAAGTTTCCCAAAAGTCGTCAACACTCATAATAGTTTCAGACAGGTCGGTGGCTGCAATGTGGTTTGTTCTTTTCTGTTAGCATTAGCTGCTAACACTGGCCTTGTGGATACAATTGCACATTTTACAGACTCCAAATGTGACGTACAGATGAGGCAGCATTGTATCCTACATGGTAGATGGCTTGAAGCAGGTGTGTGATCGGGAAACATAGAAGAGACGGGGTACATGGACAGATTTGGTTTTTGGCTGTCGTATTGCATCAGTTTCCTGATATGGTCATCTTTAAACCCCTCTGCAGTCATTTGTTCTGGCTGGTTTCATTTTTCTTTCAATTTGTGAAAAGAAAATCTCTATTTTATATCAAAATCTCATTAATTTTACTCCCTAGAAAACAGCAGATCATGAGTGGTGACTTCATCGGGCACTAAAGGTTGTACATAAAAATTCAAATAAAACCATCGCTGATTTTGTACACTCCCACCCCGACATCTCACCCAGCAAATAAAACGCTCTCTCTCTGGCCGCCTTCCCTTTGCCTTACACATCCAACAATCTCTCCTCCTGTTATATGCTCCAACAGGAAATACAACAAACTAAAGTGTCAGGATCTTCTCTGAATGCGGTTTTACTTTGGCTTTTGCCAACGTTTGGGAATATAAAAGTATGTTGGTGAGAAGGGAAGCATTGTCCGGCGGCTTTGTGGCAGTGAGGTGTTCCATTGCTTGTGCTTGGACTACAGAAGCAAGCAAACGCAAGTCTCTCGTTCTCCTCATCAGCCTTCCCCGTCCACAGTCCAATGTATGCCAGCCTTGCCACTCCCTTTCCAGGGAAGAATACTCCCCTGTAATGTATCCCAGCTGCGGAAGATTGCACGGCCAATTAAAGAAAAACTGTTTGGCTCTCCCCAAACGAGGCGACCACATGTTGCAGCGCGACCCCCCTCCTCCCCTCCCCCCCACTACCCACCCAACCCCTCCGTCCTGCCTTCATCCGGCCCCCCTGGGACCTCACCTCTGAGAGGTTTCAGGGGTCACTTCAGGGGGCGCTTGAGGTTTCCTCCGCAATGGAGCGGGTAGGAAAACATCGAGGGCTGCAGACAAACAGGACAATTAGCCCCGGCTCTGACTGAGCGTCTCCTCCCGACCACCGAGGGTCAACGGGGTATACGTCCCACGTCCACACCGACAGTAGAGGGCAGCTGTCGGTGAGGTGATTTACCCCCCCTGTGCTTCCTCTCCTCTTCATGCAGATCATTCTGTGTTGGGTTTTGTCGGCGGTGAAGGGGCTGAAAGTGAAACCACACAGGGAAACCGCCGGAGCTGACGGCACGGATTGCTTTGGACGTCGAGTGAAAGACATCTTCTGACCCCGATTGCGGCGTTACTGTCTCAGAACGTTTTGGGAAGTGAGGGCGGGTTCAGAACGTGCACGGCTGCAGGGACAGGGTTGAGAAATGGAGGGCAGACGATCGCAAGCAAGGGCGTTCTGTCAGGCTGCTTAAATGAGGTTATAAATGAAGAATGATATCGCGCAAGGAGAGGTGGAGGCATCACTGAACAAGATAGAAAACAAATGCAGGTCAACCGATGGGGGCCATTTCTTGCCATTGTCCTTTCTCTGACTTGATATGTGTGCAGCCATGCCGGGGGCCTGCGTCCAGGTTCCACCGCGGTGTTTGTTTTCCCTCCTAAGCCTCGTTGGCGTCCCCTCCTCGCGTCAGGGGCATGAAATCGAAGAGGTGCACTTTCTTCCCGTAGCGCGCAGCATTTACAGGAAATCTAATCACAGCGCCGCAGCAATGCAAACCCCCGATTTTATAAACACACATAAGCTTACAGTACGTATACAGCAAAGGGCGTATATGGAGGATAAGGGCCCAGTATAGATTTGCCTCTCTGTAAGACACTAAAGCATTCCTGCTCACTGAGGTCTGCACAGCATCACGGCAGCTACTAGAAACAGATGCGCTCGATGTTACCATATTCTATCCATGGAGTATGGAACCACTTGTGACTTAAGGACCTCGCAGATACAGTGTAAGAACAGTGCATTTGCTTCAAACAAGGGACCTAAAACACAGTACGGAAATACTCAACTGAAACGAAAGCACGGCCAGCTTTTCTTTTGTGAGAAAGTGTCTGGAACAAAGTTTGAGGGGGAAAAAGAGAGAGCGAGAGAGAGAGAGGAGCGGTGGTCGAGCCACAGACGGACAGAGCCACCCAAAAGAAAACAGACAGTGTTGCTTTGCCCATTACCGACCCGACTATGATGTGAACCAGAGAGGCAGCGCGGCGGCTAGTACATCAAACCCAGAGCCCTCCTTCCCCCGCCTCGCCTTTTTTTCTTCCGCAGTCATCTGTGTTATAGCAAGATCAATGTGAATGAAATCAAGCGGCCGTCTCCATTATGGCCGCTTGTTCTGTGAAATCTCCAACAGAGACGAGAGCAGTTCGCCGGACTCTCCCGGGGAAACGGCTTCGGCTGTGGGCCGACCGGTTGACGAGCCTGATTCATCCAGCATGCTTTTTAAAATTGGAAAATGCCCTCCTTTCTATATCTGTGTACAAACGTCAGCGGCCTCCGTTGTTCTACCCCCCCGCCCCCCCTTCTTCTCTTGCTCTGAACCCCGCTTTCAATTCCCTCTGCGTGCTGACAGACACTCTCATCTGGGCGACCTTGCTCTCTTCCTGTGTTGCCAGGTTTTTGGGGGGGGGGGGGGGGGAGGTGAAAGGTCAGCCTTGTGCTCGGTGCTGTCTCGGCCTCTGTCAACACAGCCTCTGCTCTGTAATGCCACTTCCCCATGATTGTACTAAAACAGGGGGAGGTGGGGGTGATGGGGAGCAGTCAAGACAGTCAATTAGCTGCACCATCGTGTTCTGACATACCACAGTGAGCGCTTCGCATCGTGCCGTACACACTGCGGTCTGCAGTGCATCATGGGCGTTTTATCAGAGGCAATGGTAATGAACTGTCAAACGACCGGTCGTGTTCACATTATGCTTACTCGTGCGTTTAATCGTCACTCGTAAAGCACTACGACGATCATTTGATGGGTCATAAGTACATTTTATGAACAGTGAGTCTGACGGACATGGGTTATGATATGAGAAGGTGTGTTTCAATGAGTTACTGCGCTGCAGCTTTTTTCAGTATTTCAGTATTACATTGAAACTGTGTCGACACGTATCAGGATGTTGAAAAAGCCATTTAATGAAGTGCTTGTTGCTGCAATTGTTTCCCAGAACTAGAACCTTAGAAAGGTATTCAGTGTTGATTTTAGCTGCTATTGTCTGTAATATCCTTTATAGGTTGAGGCTGCTTCGGGTCCGCCCGTCGATTTAGGCCCTAGTTTAATGATGAGGGAGGCTTTAGTCCGTGGCCTGTTGGTGAACATTTACATGCTGCAGTAATGTCACTGCAGCATGTACGCTGTAACATTTAAGCAGCAAAACTGAAACCTGTCGTTAAAAACTTGCCAAAGGAAACGGAACTAAACTTTTAACTCCTGAAACAACCAATGGAAGTTCCACCGCTGGTCCTTGTGTGTAAATTCCCACGGCCTCTCTCTTAATGGAGACGCTTGCCTGACTGAAATTGAAGCCGTCTGCTGCAGATTTAGAACCAAAGACCTTTTTCTTTTTAGCTCGTCAACGTCTCGTCTTGGTTGTGAAAAAAATAGGTTGTTGACGATCATTTTTTATCATAGTATGTGTTAAAGAAATGAAGACAGATTCGGCAATATAAAATATGTGACGGACATCAGAAGCAGCTTTGATCCCCATAAAGCGTCAGAATCAGCCGGTAATCTAAACCCAACAGATGTGCTGGAGTCTCCGAGCAATCGCGTAAGGTGTCCGTTGTGTTCCCTCTCCTCCAGTTTCACCTCTGGCCTCTAACCTCAGGTCATTTGTAGTGGGGTGGGGGGGGTCTAAACTCCAAAACACATCAAGAAGCAGCGCTGGTAGGGTCAGGATTTAACACGTCCCTACCGTGCACTCTGACCCCAGACCTCAATTTGAAGCATTTTATGATCTGTTCAATACGCTGTGATCAATGTCGGTGAGCTGTTTTGGTAAAGCGGCCTTCATCTAAAAGGTCAAGGGTCACAGTGATTATGAACATGCCATGAGTGCCCCCCCCCCCCCCCTGGAAATCCCCGATATTTCTCTTTGACCCCGCCCAACCAAATATCCCGCAAGGTGCTAGGGGCCGCCTGTCATTGTGATTGATTGTCCCTAAATACAGCACGGCCCGGCTCCGCGGTAACTCACAGCGGGGCCATGTGTGTGTGTGTGTGTGTGTCCGTGGTCTTTATTAAGATTAGTAGTTCTCATCTGCACGAGTCTCACCCTACAACCCCTCTCCGGATAGAATCCCGTGCAAACCCAAATATTGGTTCGTCATCTGTTGCCAGTGTGCGCACGGATGTGTGTGTGTGTGTGCGTGTGTGTGTGTGCACAAGCGTGTGGTTTTGTGTCTCCGAGTGTGAGAGCGAGAGACGAGGTCTCGGCAATAGGCGACAGCAGGGGAATATGTTTTCCTTTCCATTGCCAGCAGAATGGAAAAAAATCTGGGGTGTAATGACTCTGTCCATGAAATGGGAGTTAAACCATAATAATCATTAAGGGGGCGACCACACACACACACACACACACGAATAGAGACCCTACATATCAGCAGCTGCTTTGTCTTGACCTATATTTCCCTTGTGAAAACAGTTCTCTGGGACACGTCACACACCCCAAACATGAATATAGAACATAAAGGCAAAGAGTCAACATCTAAAAACCTCTTCGGTCATTTTGTGTGAGCACGTCTCCCCAAACGAGCACTCCCGCTCATGCATGTTCACTGTGAATGCATGTTCATGGCCCTGTTTACTTTTCTCTGCACTGGCAGCGCAGACAGCAGTGTTTGGACAGCGAAGTGGTCCTTGTGCTCTAATCCTCCATTTTAAGAGATGAGCACTAATGACTGCTGAGCCACCGGCCTGTCAGCCAGTGATGGGAAACATGCAGCTCAGCAGCCCCCCCCCCCACCTCTCAGAGACACTATCAGTCCGTCTTTCCTCCCAGACTCTCGCTGTTCATGCCTCACGTCTGTTTTATTGCCTCTTCTCTGCTCATCTTATCTGTAGCCGTGTAAGCTGGTGGTCCCTCGGGTGAAACCGCATGGGTTTGATAGCTAGAGATGTCTCTCCGTCTGTCTCTCCCTGTGTCTCTTTTGTAAGTCTCTCGTTTTCATCGCAGCTGTCCATTTTTACCCCCCCATTCTCTCTCTGTACACCCCCGCCTACTTGTCTCTCTGTCATTTTAACCTTCACTCTCTCTGTCTGTGCCTGTCAGTCTGTCCCCTCCTCTCTCTGCTTTTCGCTTTCATCATGACTCTGTTTTTTTCGGCCGAGGTGAGTGTTGATAGCTCCCATATTTTCTCCCGGCCCTTTTAGCCCTCTCCCGCTCTCCACTCGTCCTCTCTGCCTCATGTCTTCCCAATCCCCTGTTCACTCGCCTGGTCTGAATCAGACAACACATCATAGCTGAAAGAACAAAGAAGGGCACTTTTCACAAGGACACAGCATATTGCCGTATTTTTTTTGCTGTCATTATCCAGGGCCATTTTCAGGTCAGTCGGGGATGACACACCTACCAGGCCACTCAGCATTTGGAGGCTCGATAGCGTACAACATGAGATGATAGAAATGTTTCAACCTTCAGAGAAATCTGCAGAACTATTCAAATGCACTATAACTATTATGCAAATAAACAAGCGGGACTTCTTTATAGAAGTATAGGATTCAAATCAAATGAATAGATAATAATTTAAGATATATATGTATACTGTGATATAAACTTAGCTCCCAAACGGGCTCGGTGGCGTTTGGAGCGGCTGGTCTTGCTGGGTGATCGGGGGGTGACGGTCTCCATCCACGCACTTTTTCCGATGTTGACGAATGTATTCCGTGATATTCCATGAAAGCTCCACTCATGAAAACAAAAAGATGACGAAGCGAAACAAAAATGAAACGGGGTTCATGGAAGCTGCCGACGCCGCATCTACATCTCCATCGATGAGATGTAACGTCTTGACTCGTGGGCTTTAGAGTTGTTGGCAAGAATGATAAAGAAGACAAAACTCAGATATGAGAGTGGCATCAAACGTGACATCAAACACCCGGAACAAAATGTATTTTGTTCAAACGATATTTGATGGTGTCTTGCAATGCATGTTGTCTATTAAGTACTTTCTGTTGTATTTATATGATAAAGTTATCATGCACACATAGACAACAGTTGATGCAATTGTCCAAGCCAAAAGCTCTGAAAGTCATATCAACAGTAAATTGGCATGTACTAAGATAAGATAAGATAAGATAAGATAATCCTTTATTCGTCCCTCAGTGGGGAAATTACAGGATTACAGCAGCATTGCTCACAAGTAAAAAATAAAAGATAAAAATCAAGTAATATAATAAACTAAACAGTAAACAGTAATAAAATAAGACAGTAAAGAAGAGTATTAAATATACCAGTATATACAGAATATACAGACGGAATAAAAATACCATCCTAAAAAGTCCTGGTTTAGTTCCCTGTATTCTCTGTCATCATCGGCGGAGATGAGGCCGACGATTGCAGAGTCGTCAGAGAACTTTTGCAGGTGGCAGTTTGCAGAGTTATGTTTGAAGTCCGAGGTGTAAATGGAGAAGAGGAGTGGAGCCAGAACGGTTCCCTGTGGGGCCCCTGTGCTGCAGGACACCCGATCTGACTCACACTCTCGACTCCGCACATACTGAGCTGGACATTATATTGTGAGCCAAAGAGAGCCTGTTTGAATCGGTGTTCTCTGTTGAATTGCATTGCAACATGCATTTTGCTCACTGTCATGTTGAATATCAAGCATTTCATGTAAACACCGTATCCGACTGCGTCCAAGAATACCAAATCAAATGTATAACTTGGTGAGTAAAGGAGTCTTGTTATTCACACGCAGTCTGTTGACCGTGACTGTGGACGCCCATGGTATCGTCACCGGTGGAGAATTGCAACGTATACTCGGCCGAGGTCCGTCATCGTTCTTGGGCAACACCGGCCGTCGGTCCTGCCTGGACGGCCGCTCTCTCGAGTTCTGGGATCCCAGGAGTTGTTCTGTCAACAAGGGCGTCGGAGCCGGAGAGAACGTGCGTTCCCCGTGTGCCCGCGTCGGCCTGCAGCCACAGTGTTTCAGTTACACTTCTCTCGCCAACACACAGCCAGAAAAATAATACATCCCGTTTAAAGTTTGGAATCCAGAACGACATTTTCCCCCCGACTCTCTCCCAGTCTGGATCTTGATAAATCCATCAACGTCACCCTCGCACTTTGAGCCAATTGTGCTGTCCTGCCATGATTTGATGGCTTCCATATGAGTGGTGTCCTCTTAAACTACAATGGGAACTGCAATCAGGATCAGCGTGTGAACGGTGGCTGACTGGAAAAAGCGCACGTTTGGATGGAGGCAAGACATGCATGCCTGTGCACTCTTAGATTTGACAGAATCCAGACAACTGTTTCACACATGCCTTATTGTTGTCGTTCTTCATCTCAGATCTTTGGTGCGCCGTCAGCCTTCAGGACAGGGATAGTCCTGAAGACAGCACTTTTTTACGGCGAGGTGAAATGGCCCTGTCGTTCCCAATCCCGGCTGAAATCCATCAGCTCCGTCGCTCCCATCGCCGGAAGAAACTGAGAAGGATGGCGATCACTAACTTGGCAAGCACCCAGAATAATTTGGAAAATGTCACAGAGACCAAGACGTATACGTTCCCGAAGTATAGAGTCCTTAGCGGTATTACATTGAAGAAAGAGGGCCATGAGTGGAGGGCTATTGGAAGCATAATGAAAAATAATACACTGTGGGAATGGAAAGCTTGGATCCTGAACGGTTATTAAGTTGTGGAACGACTAAACACTGTAACCATGCAAACTGTGTCGGGAAAGGTCAACCGGGTAATATTAAGAACAATATTCTGGACACTGTTTGGCAGCGCACTAATGTAAACAAGCACAGGAATGTTATCGCTTCAGATTTAATGCCAACATATTGGACAAAATCACAATATTGTTAAATAAAGTGCAGCAGAACGCAATCCATAATGGCCATTTTAAACATTAGAGTGTAAAATCACTTGGATTGGAGGCAGCCTGCTCATATTTGTGTCAAAGTTCGATAAGGGCAGGAGAGACATTCGTTAGTGATGTTTTCCATCTTTCTCTCACCTCTTGTCATCTCTCTGCTGAAAGTATCGAATGCACACAATTCTCAGACAAAGTTAAAAAAAGAATACTCCTTTGTTTTTTATTTTTATTTCCTCAAAACAATTGAATCTTAAATCTTCCATTGTGGTTAAACTATTCAATTTAATAATTCATAATTGTTCTTGTTTCAAGGCACCGATTTGGGATGTAATGCAACGCTGCAATCGCTCTCTTTTTGTAACAAAATTATTTCTATTTATAAATATTTATATTCCTTATATATATATATGTAATACACAAGTCCCTTTAGCTGACAAGATAATATCATTTTTAACTAGATACCTGAGCTAATTAAATAATAAAACATGATTTACATGTTGAATCCCACCTTCACAAATAGAAAAGTATCTCAACTTTTAAAGTTTAAATAAAAGCTGTGTAACTGTGCTGAAATCATTTTTAGAAAAGCAGAAATAGATCTGGAGGTCAGTGGTAAAATCACAAATACATATTGCATGATTTCTCTTTCCAAACTGGAGGTTGTGCTGATGATGGGAGGCCCAGATCAATGTGCAGCTGTTTGAGTCTATGATGAGAACAAATTAAAAAACTATAAAGCTCTAAAATCCAAAGTGCGGCGAGAGCGTCACAGTTTGCAGCTTACTACAACCGTCTGCCGGTAACATCACACTAACGTGTTCATTGAGAAGGCAGTATGCAGTACATATAGGTTGAGCATGTAGTACATTTGCGGTGTCAGATTAGATCAATGCGGTTCATCACGCTAGCTCAGGGTGTGTTTGTGCACGTTGTCTATCAGAGCCAATGAGTCTGAGATCCGTGTGGTCAGGTTGACCCGAGGCTGCCATGTCTCCCTTACACACCGCTAAATCTGGGCCATGATGACACCCTAATTCACACACTCGTAAATCTTCTCCCCCAGGCTCTGTCATCCCCATCCACCCAAAACACACTCTCACACACATGTAGTGTACTGCTCATAAACATCATAAATACATCATAAAGTACTGCGGGAGGACATTTTTAACAATAGTGCCAAAGTTTGCGGCCTTTGAAATTTGAGTGGAAGCGCAAGAGAGGGCTCGTTTAATTTCACTTCACTCAGCGGCTGCCAAGGTCCACGAGGACTTTCTGAAGCATTCAGACAGATATAACATCAGGCCCTGCTGCGAAACACCACGTAATGAGGACAAAAGATCACGTTCAAGGGCTTTCTACATCCAGGGGAGGGATGCTATTTCAAAACATTCGTCAAATCCGTTACAGGATATACATTCACATGTTTACGGTGACGGGGAAGGATACGACAAACGTGGTGCAGCTTGTGAAATCAAGAACAGATTGCAAAGAGCAATTTAGGTCAAACTGACAGCAGATTTCATCTTCGCGGATTTGATGTTCTGGCACGGTCTTACACTGCAATTGCTTTGAAACTATATCCAATGACCATTCTCTCTTTTCTACTTTGTCTTCTGGAGATGAAGGGTTCATGGAGTAATGTTTACACGGACACAGAGAACACAGGCACCAAGAAAACGCAACGCTTGTATCTTAACTTAGGCCGTTTAGAATGGCAGACTGTATGTTAGAGCAGACTAACGGATTAATTCGTTGCTGATCATATTTATAACACTGGTGATACTGGTGGTCTTAAACCTGTGACGATGCTCGCTTTTTTCCTTGGAACCTGTTCGTTTGAACCCTTTTTGCATATAGTGTCGATCTGATAGCCATCACGTGCATACATATAGTACAGCACGATAGTTTTCATTTAGAAATGAGTCAGCTGACAGCTTAAGACAGTCAGCCAGAGGCAGCTTCCAACAAACTCAACAAACTCAAATAACATGACGTCAGTTTGAGCAACACTTGATAAAATCAGTCAGCGGCCAAAATTGATGATGGCAGGATTTTTTTTAACTTCTGTCTGAAATCAATGAACCATCTTTATAAATAAATAAATAAATAAATAAAGGCAAACTGGTAAATCTGTTATTATTGACAGGCATAGCAACGATCACGTTGCTGGGGCTTACAGAGCCGTATATTCAGCCACACGGTTCAGACATCAAGCGGTAAGAAAACAATATGAGAAAACAAATAAAGCAGTACAGCAGATGACACAACGTCATCACAAACATCACTGAAAATGTGCTGTATGGATTCACAACACCATCCATCACGGCTGCAGGATTAAAGTGCTACAGGAGAGGAAAGAGCATCATCTGCAGAAGAGGAGAAAATAAGAGAGCTCCTCCTCCTCCTCCTCCTCCAGCACATTAATTGAGTTTGGATGGATTGGAGATCGATGGCAGGGAGGCCCCTCGATAGCTCAGCGGTAAGAGGGATTAAAATTTGAAATCAATTAGTTTTGTGTCCACAAACCCCTTACCTCTGCGGGAAGAGAAAATCAATTAAGGAAATTAAAAGTTGAAGCAACGGACAAGAAAGTCATTTTCTCGACGAGCCTCTCCGCTTTCATCTCGGGGGCCGGAGGATCAGATGGTGCCTTTATCAGGATTCCTTAGAAGAGGCTCGGCCCCGCGGAGGAAATTCAGGGGGAGGTGTCTGACCTTTGACCTGTTTGGTCTCTGAAGTGAGGGACTCCCAGGCACACCTGGCTCGCCGCGCTGCTCGGAACACACACAGAGACGCAGAGATGGAATGAAGCCGCAGTCGCAGCTCAAAACGGTGTCCGCACAAAGAAATAATCCATAACATCAACAGTGTTTGACGTATAGCGAGCAAAAAGCCCTGCGTAAACTCAGACTTCAAGCTCTGGATGCTTTTGAGCCACTATTCAAGCAATGCCCTGGACGTTTTGAAATGTATGTGTTTTCTATCTCGCTGTAAGAATGTCCGTTGTGAAAACGTCCCATTCCAGCTCCTCAATAGCTCCTAATCGCTCAGCAGAGAGGCATGGCGATAAAAGTGCAGCGAGATGCTGAGTGCAGAGATAGGGAGGTTAGAGGTAAGCAGACAGAGAGTCGCTTTGAAGATGACCGCCTGTTCTGCCTGGCAACAGACCACACAGTGCAGTCAGTCGATAGCCGCCATCATCATCCTCTCTGCAGGGGGATCAGCACCAGGGGTCAGAGGTCAGCGGGTGACTAAACAGCAACAGAAGAAGTCGTCGTGACATCACCAATTGGTTTGTGGACTGAGGTTTTGAAGCAGAGAGTTCAGCATTTTGGCCGTCGCCATCTTGTTTTTTTGCAACGAATGAGCGGAAGTGACCACCTAAAGCATCCCCTGCTTTATGGTCTGTTTAAAGGTTTAAAGCACCTCCGCATCGGCTTCACTTTTCAGTACCGGAAGTTGCCGCTTAGTTCTCTGGTGGAGAAACTGATCCAGGATGAGTTAACTTTGCAAATGCTCTTATTTATATGTTGCATAACCAAAGCTAGCTTCCAAACGTTAGCCACTGCCTGGTGACAGAGTTGGAGGGTCTGTGGACTGGACTTTTGGAGTCACCGTCCAGAGCTAATGTTAAGCTAGCTGTTGACATCCAGTCGTTAAACTGTAAAGTTTAAAGGCACGCTTGAAGGAGCTGTGTTTAGTAACGAAAGTCAAGTAACGATGCTTATAAAATCCGCTGTTTAGTAATTAGTGAAGTCATTTAATTGCTATTTTAACGAGTGGTATGTAATATGAATTAACACTGGTCTCCATAGACGTGTGATGAACAGAAGAGCAAACTGATCAGACACACGGATCTTGATACACAGAGTCCACAGAATACTGTGTGGAAGAGGCTGCTTATGAATAATGTCATCTGAAAATAAAATGCAGTAATAATTGAAAGGCACATTAGACAGCAATTACTGATCACTCAGTCTCTGGTAACTTTTACAGGAATGGCGGATAAAGTTTCCTGTTGACCAATTTAACTTTCAAATCTCTCATTTCCACTGCACATTATGCTTCATTATATCATGCTATGATTGTAATTGCCCTGCACTCACAATGTGCTTTTAATGCCTCATGAGCACCACTCGAAGAATAATCCACTAAACGTATCGAAGAACACACACACACACACATATTCCACACACCCGGTGGATAAAGGGGCTCTTATGTCAGAGAGAGAGAGAGAGAGAGAAAGCTCCTCCACTCTGTCTCCCCACAAAAGAAGCGAACGGGCTTTGATATCAGTGAAGAGGAGTTCCTTTCTGAGCCCAGTTGGAAGTAATCTATTCACTTATACAGACACAGAGCCCCGCGCTCGTCCTACAGTGGAGAGTCCTTCCAATGGAATAAAAAGAGGGGCACGGGGTAAGGACGCAGAAGGATATGAGAGTGTGTGTGTGTGGGGGGGGGGGAGAGAGACATGGCGAGAGGGGTATGAGCTGTTTGGGAGGAAGGGGGTGAACAGCGGAGAGCGGTGAAGAAAAATCATCTTATCCCAAAGTATCTGCACCTGAGAGCAATTTGTCCCCAATTTTGGGAGCTTAATCACACCATTGAAGTGTGTGCACAAAAATACCGACACACACACACACACACACACAGAGCGGCAGCATTTGCGGGGTCTGGAGGGAGTTAGACAAGCGGATGATGTCTTCTGGGAAAGCTGCAGGGGTCTTTGAAGAGATACCCAGCTCTCCACCACTTTGCACGCGAGACGGTGGAGGCCCTCGCATTGCTAGTACAGCAAAGAGTGTGTGCTTATATATGTGTGTGTGCGTGTGTGTGTGTGTGTGTGTGTGTGTGTGTGTGTGCGTGTGCGTGTGTGTGTGTGTGTGTGACCCAGGCTCCTCCGTCTCCTGACATGGAGTGTTTTTCTGAATACTCCACAGGCTCTCTTTCATGGTCTGGGCACTAAGCATTTTCCCCTCTCGCGTCTTTTCTTTCATTCTTTCTTTTCTGGCGGAGTAGCTTGGGTGGAGCTCCTCTTAGGAGCTCGCAAGGGAGGTATGGAATGAGAGGAAGAGAGGAAGAAGGAAGGACAGGAACAGATTACACTTTCCCATCTTTCTGTCTTTCTTATCAGTATGTCGGAAACAAGGTATTAGCCTCCTGCAGCCCGACCCTCGTCGCTTCTTTATGATTGGGTTAAAAATAAAAAAGTAAACTGCCCCCGGATCTGAGGAGATGAGATGATGGAATGAGCATTTGAGGATGGAGGGGGCAGGAAGGAGGGGGAGCCACTGTGAGGCCGAAGAAGAGGAGGAGGGAGGGAGTTTTGCGGTGAGGAGAGTTTGCTTAAAGCGCTGCACTGTTATTGCAACGGGCGGCTCAGGAATGCAACCGCTCACTACTCCGACCAAAAGAGCGAGGGAGGGTGAAAGGAGGAGAAAAAGAGGGAGAGAGAGAGAGATTGGTAAACCAGAGCGCGACCAGGCTAACCACATTATGTCATCAGGGCTTTATGATCTGCTAATAACCAAGTCGTATCGAGGAAAAACACTCTGTTTTCAATTAGAGTCCACAAACTCTGTTTGACTTTCAGATGCGCATGCTAACCCCGGCGCTAATTCTCTAAGCATGTGGACATAAAAAGCTACAGCCAGTAACGATGACAAACGTCAGCGCATGGCCTCATTCAACGTATCTCAAAAAAACTGCATTGCTTATGTTTCAAGTCATGCCGCCGTGACGCATTTGAAATATAGCCGAGTGTATTCCGTCCTCCTTTTCAAATTGTCAACTTTAAGAAAACATGTCAAGACAGAAAAGCAGCGCGGCGGCCAAGAGATGAAAATGAGCCTCTGCTTTTCACTGCGGCTCGTTTTACTCGCTGGAGAAGAAACTGTTTCCCATGAACGAGCTGTGA
Organism: Melanostigma gelatinosum; assembly: GCF_949748355.1. NCBI lineage: Eukaryota > Metazoa > Chordata > Actinopteri > Perciformes > Zoarcidae > Melanostigma > Melanostigma gelatinosum. The sequence continues at coordinate 3,773,336 of NC_136640.1, forward strand.
CCTCAGAACCATACGATTCAATCAGACTTCTGTTGGGTCGAAAATCAGTTCATCACACAGGGGGGGGGGGGGTGTTATTGGCAGCACTGGAGGAGTTCTATTCTCAAATTAAAAGAAGACATTTTATAGGCCGATTCCAGATGTGTTTAGACAAACTTTGCCAAAAACGAATTAATGTAAAAGTTGGATTAAATCTTCTGATTTAAATCAGTGACTGGCTGTTTAAAATAGAAGACAAAGTAAACCAACTTCCGTTACATGACGCTTAAAGACACACAAACAGTTCAGCGGACACGTATCAATGTTACTCCGTGCAGGGGATGGCTTTGAGAAATTATTTGGACCTTCATGTTGAGAAATATAATCGAGAAATCTATTGTTTTTTCATCTAATCGACTAATCCCCATGCATGCAATCCGTAAAATGTCCATGAATACTGAAAATGTCAAAGTAAATTGGGGACTTGATCTGATCTGAAACCCGGTCCAACATGTCTTCTTCTGTGTCTTTATCATCTGTTGTCATTATCAGCAGACTATAAGCAGATTATAAGCGACTACTTCAGAGATGACGGCAGTGACAGCCACAATGATGATACTTGATTTGAAGGCTGGTTGCCGTGATGTGAGACAGAATGGATGTTTATAACTTGTCAACTGCAGCAGGCACATGATGAAAATTACAGCTCTCTGTTGATCTTTAATAATAATACATTTGAGCTGTATAGCACTTTAAAAGGTACTCAAAGATAATTTACATGGCAAGAACAGAAACAAACTTCAGCAAATATAAATATAAATCTGCAGATTCTGACAGAGATAAATAACTTTTTTGTCATCTGTTATTTTAACAAATATTTCTTGCAATTTGGGAAGTGAATTCTTTCAACCCCAATGTCTCAGAACCACTCAGTGTCAGGATCCAGGATTCCCCTGTCTGTTGTGGTGTGCCATGTGCTCTGTTTGTCCTCTGCCTTCAGACACCTCCCAGGGCCGCACCCTTAATCGTGCACGGCTGAGGACACTCAAGCTGATCACCTCCTGCAGCCTGACACACCAGACTCAGGGCCCCTTAATGAGTAGCCTGCCACTATATAAACTCTGGTCCTGCAGTCTGGGAGTGTCAGGTCGTACCGTCTTCAACCCGCTGAAACCCTGTGGATTACACTCCACGGCTCTGCCCTCCTTGTGTTTGTGGATGCGCTCCGCCGCTCTGCTCTCGTTGTGGTCTACGGATTACACTCTGTCGACTCCAGTATCGAGCCACGGGACTTCGCGCCATCAACTCACCAGCCCTCCAGTGTCGAGCCACGGGACTCACACCATCGATCTGTCAACTCTCCAGTGTCGAGCCACGGGACATCACACTGTCGATCTGCCACTCGGGTGTCGGACCACGGGCTCCACACCTGCACCCACCTGTCTATAAATAAAACCTGTTTAACATTCACTTCTGTCTCCTGTGGTCTTGCGTTTGGGTCCTATCTGTGAACTCCCGTGACACTCAGATGTCAGATGAAGTCTTATGATTCCTCGTTCACTAATAATTATAGGTTACAGATTGGACAACGCTTTCATATGATTGGTTGACCATACACAGGGCACACAGCGGTCACCGCAAAACACTCAATCAGATTTAATCCAATTCATGTTTGATGTTGTTTGGTTGCTTGGAAGAGCCTGAAGAGCAGAGATACTGTGGTACAATTTACCCTCAGACGGTTGATCATTTGATTAGCTACTTTTAATTAGTGGCTAACACAAGCAGGAAACATCCTGAGACAAATCACTCGGTAGCAGCTCGAAAAACCCAAGGGCGGAAGGGAGGGAGCTGGGCGGCGCTAACACATCCGTCAGCCTGTCTCAAAAGGTCTCTAATTAGCCGGGGCCAATCAACGGGGGCAATCCATCAGCCCTCACGTCAGCCTAGGCCAATGGCAGAGCACCATCAGTCACCGTCTGAGGCCGCCCGAGCCAATGGCGCGGGGCTGGATGATGGAGGGGGGGGGGGGGGGGGGCGAGGGCTGGCTTCCAGGGATGCGGAGGTTGTTAGAGGACGAGGGGTGGAATGGGCCGTGACAGCTTTATTCATCCGACGCTTAAAACGGCCTCCGAGGACAAACGTCTACGTGGAGAAGACGATTACTCGAGGTATCGATCCCCTTTTCCGTTTTCCACCGAAAAGAAAACACTCCTCCTCCTCCTCCTCCTCCTCCGGCTCCGATAGACGCTGGGAGACAGGTGGAGGATAGAGGGAGGGAGAGAAGATGCTCTGTCCCCCCTCATTCATTCTCTCCCCTCGATCGGCTCTTGGGTTTTTTGCTGGCAGTGCATCTGCTTTACAGCAATACAGATAATGCTTACCCAAGGCCCTTCTTTGGCTTCGGGCCGTCAGAACAACTGTGGAGAAGGAGACACGGGCTAAACTGAAAGAAAAAACAAAACAATCAGCAAGGGTGGAAAAATGAGCAACGACGTAAGAAAAAGAGAAAAACCTGTCAGAAATGAACGCCATAAAATACTTGTCTGCGAAGTTTAATGAAGCCAAAAGCCATTAGGATTATATTTCGTGAATGGTAATTGCTTGCTCATATTGCTTTTTAAGTGTTTCTTTCCGTTCATTAAAAAGCCAGACAGGGTTTGAGGAACAAAGTGGTGAGGAGGGAATGACAGACACGCAGAGTCACCATACCCACATCTCAGACACACACCGGTTTCAGTGTGCGTGGTGTGTGCAACACACACCAACGCCGTGTGTAACAAACACCAACGCCGTGTGCAACACACACCAACGCCGTGTGCAACAAACGCCAACGCCGTGTGCAACAAACGCCAACGCCGTGTGCAGCACACACCAACGCCGTGTGCAACACACACCAACGCCGTGTGTAACACACGCCAACGCCGTGTGCAACACACGCCAACGCCGTGTGCAACACACGCCAACGCCGTGTGTAACAAACGCCAAGTGTAACACACGCCAACGCCGTGTGTAACAAACGCCAACGCCGTGTGTAACAAACGCCAACGCCGTGTGTAACAAACGCCAACGCCGTGTGTAACAAACGCCAACGCCGTGTGTAACAAACGCCAACGCCGTGTGTAACACACGCCAACGCCGTGTGTAACACACGCCAACGCCGTGTGTAACACACGCCAACGCCGTGTGTAACACACGCAACGCCGTGGTTACATTCGCACTTAGCTACTTCATGCCAGCTGCATGGTACCTTGTTTTTCCAAATACCTTTTGTGTATGAGTGTAGTCACACTACACTCATACACACACACTGATTTAGGTTCTATGTACATTTACACAACAAGATCTTGGTCATATTTAAACATAAGCAAACATTTAAAGCTTCCAAGTTAAATTTTGACCACTCATTACGAGAGAGACAGTACGCTGCAGAGAAAGCATGTCAGCACACAGGTGATGCAATTATTGTTTTTTTTTTGTATTTTGCTCTTCCACTGATTGTAAGTTAGCGGTAACATTCAAAGAAGCAGAGCAATGTGTCCGCAAAGGCAAGGAAGAAGAAGACAGCAGGCTAGCGATTATGCAAACAAATCTACATTTTATATGTTTTGAAAATTTGCATTTAGAATTTAGCATTTTGGAAAAATGCATTTTAAGCCTCAAAGCCCCTGGCTCCCATTTACCCACACACACTGAAACAGAGATGCACTATACTGTACAGTCCAACATCATCATCAAAACATGTGCAGACACACATGGTTGCTTCCTTGTAGCCTATTTGTGGCCTCTCTGCTACTCACACACACTCATGCTCCAGACGCTGCGCTGTGGGTGGACCTGGGCGGTGTTTCCTGATGTCATTACGTGTGGGTTCTCCAGGGCCACATTTCACTCCACTACGGCTGCTACTCGGGCCAAGTCCAGTAATCACTACTTACCAGACACTCGGAGCCACGAGCACGCCGTGGGCCAACTCGCTCGGCCCCACGTCAATCAAGTCCGCTCAGAGAGGAGCCCGATACCGAGCGGAGTCTCCGCCGAGCCCAAACGCATCACACGAGCAGGGAACGTTGGCTCTGCAGCATCGATGAACAGATGTTCAGTCGCCGGCATCGGGTTCTCGGGGGAAGTTGCGGGCCAAAAAACGTCGAGAGAATTTCGAGGCCGACATTTTGAAAAAGAAATCAAGTAAAATGGTGGCCAGCTGAAGCCACGGAGCCCAATAAAAGACTGCTGGGTTTCCTCGTGGGCCCTGCTGCTTCATTCATTTCTTTCCCCCCGCTGCTGTTATCGGAGCTGAACCCTCACCTGGCCTGTTCACAGACTGCTGGTCCGAAGCAGATTCTCCGTCAGCCGTCGGTTCAAATAGCCGGAGCCCACAGGATGTGACCGGAGACATATGTAGCATGTTATAGGAGTCCAGAGAAAACTGGGGGAAATATCAAAAGACCGAGCAAATGCAAACAATCCTAATACTCGACGGGAGCGTGTTTGTTTTCGTGGCGGTAATTGCAGCTCAATCTACGGGAAAATGTATTTGCTTGATGCAGCCGGTCGTGTTCTTGTGGTTTTCAGCGTCTGGCCGGAACAATGGAGCACATGTGTAATTATATTGTACATGTCTGCAGGGGTGTCTGGCTCTGCAACTAGAGCCAACACGTCACTGCCGTCATGAGAAAGCTGCCGTTCCAACTTTGCGGATTCATTTTGACTTCAAGAAGAAGTTCAACACTTTGGGGAAGTGGCGAGGTGCTGTTTTCAGCCTTCAGTGCTAAGCTGGCCAGCTGCTGGCTACAGCTCACTGCACAGACAGGAGAGTGGTATCCATCATAAGTCAAAGAGGTGTTTCTTTGGTCCTGCAGAGTTGGGGACACAAAGTTTCCTCCCCCCCGACATTGACAAGAAATAAAAGACATCAAAACTCCGTCTTACGTCTTGGCAAGACAACTCAAATCAGAGCTGCCAGCAGCAACACTTGGATCGAAAGAGGACGAAAAACAAGAGGGAGAAAGAAGAAACATCATCTCAGGTTTACTGCCTTGGAGCGAGAGGCATCGAAATACAAGATACTTGTGGAGTGTGTCGCGTCGAAGTTTATCCTCTCGCTATACGAGCGCTATTAAAGACAGAAGAAGGAATAAAAAAAGAGCAAAGGCAAAGAAAAGAGAGGCGAGTAATTCAATTTCATCTGCACTGAAAGGCGGCGCGTTGGCACTGGTCAGTGATTCGCCTCGTTAGCTCCACTACCAGCCAACGCATATTTCACTCGTGAGTAATGTGGACGATTGGAGAGTTTGCCCTCTTACCTCTGTTCCTCCTCCTCCTCCTCCTCGTCCTCCTCTTCTTCTCAGTTCCACCTCTCGCTTATCTGCTCATCGCCCGCAAATCGCCCTCCTACAACTTTAAGCTTCTCATTTGAAGTGCAGATAAAGGTCTCGGAACCGCTGTGCAATTTTCTTTTTTCGTCCTTCTTATCGGGAACGAGTGGGATTTTTTTGAAGTGTGTGTACTCGTGTGTGAGCGTTCAGTGGGTTACTGTAGCAGCTCCAGGAAGTGTAAAAGGATCAGCGACATTAAATGGCCGACAGGTTCAACTATCAGATCCCCTTGAGAGAAACCCGGGCAATTAGAGGGAAACAAGACAAGAGACACGCACACACACACGCACACACACACACACACACACACACACATTTATGCACATGACCAACTCCCCGATACGCTGTGTATTCCACTTGTGTCTGATTTTAAAAAAGCAAGCAAAACCAGATGCACATGTGCTCACACTCAGCCGACGCACACATGGACCGAACACACACACACACACACACACACACACTTCTCACTTCATCACCCTGCGGGCTTGTTAAAAGGCCGTTTGCAGCGTGCAGTAAAGCAGGGCTACGAGTTGCCGCGCGGCGAGTCAGGTAACAAATTGCCAGGGCTGTCTTCCTCTGCCGGTGATTGTGGGAGCGCGTGTTGTTCACCGCCGCCGCCGAGTCACCCTGTCGGAGGCCCGCGCTGGAGCGTGAACGAGAGGGAAATGATGGAAACGCTCTTCTCTCTGTTTCCCACCTCCCCCCCTCCCTCCTCTCTTGTGATTCGCGCTCCTCTTTTTCTCTCATCACGTCTCTTCCTGCCTCTTTGTCGGTCTGTGTTTTGTCTCTTTCTCTTCATTCCCTCTCTCTGCCTGAGGGCCACCAGCCACATTATTAATCTATTACACTCGCCTCTTCCCTTCTCTGCTCATTTGCGCTGTCATCGTGCTTCCTCCGCTGTGTTTTTTGTTGTTGTTTGTTTCTTAACGCTGACTCACTCTGTCGCTGTGTTTCAAAGTTGGAACAACAGAGTTTTAAATCAGGGCAGAAGAGGCGGGGGAAGTGAGACGAGTGGCTCCAGGCAGGCTGGGATGGAAAGAAGAAACAAACAGAACAATAGAAACTCTTAAGTATGTTTTATTGCTGAACTTTAAATGTAAACGTACATATCCAGCTGCCACAGAGGAACATCAGCATTTATTTCAAGCTTTGTTTCTGCATTCACTCTCCTTTTAGCTCTGCTTTCCTCTCCACCAACTCTTGAGGAGAATATCTTTTGCTGCTAAATTCTCCATTGCTGTATGTTTACGCAGCTAAAGCGCTGACTTTGTCCGTTTGCTGTTTGTGGCTGGAGAGATAACGAACAGTACAACCCTGTCTCCTAAAAATGACGTCCCCATACAATACATACTCTATTCTCAAGTACATTTCTGAGAATCTACTTAGTTGGGTTTAGGAAAATAAGCATGTTTGTTACATTATTTAAGCTTCAGACTCGAATGAAAATGAGTCAACGTTGACTTGTGGTTCCACACGGGATACAAACAGCGGCCTCCAGGGTGAAAGTCCTGTGTTTGTTTGACGCATCCACCCCGACGTGGTTGACGTGGGCCAAAAACAAACGTACTCCAGGAGAAAATGAGTTTCTCTGGAAACGTAATGCAGTTGCGTTGGATGAGGACGTTGTTCTTCGGAGACCATGGCTGTACAGACGCTTCGTCAAAGATGTTTTGCTGCCTGCAGCATCTTCAACGCTGATGAGAGCGGTGGGACTGAACCGGAACAATAAAGTCTGAAAACCGAAACAATGAGCTTGTGAACGTCAAAATGTTCCCGAGAACTGAGGGAACGTTTGGGTGAAACAAGTGACACCTCAATTTACAGACATTAATCATATCCATTGTTAAGACAACAATATAAAGAAGGTTTGAAGGATTCTTCTGGTTTCCTACAGCTTGGGTTTAACTTTGTACAAAAGTGTATCATCTTTCTTTTTGGTTCTTTCGTTGTTGATACTTTACTTACTTTCTCCAAAACACAATGATGTATTATTAGCATTTGGTTTGGTCATTAATCTTTGAAATTACAAATTAGTACCGATGGAAAACAGCACAATCCCGGCATTATCACAGTCATCATGACTAAAGCGTATTTAACCTTTTTCAAACGTCTACTGTTGTCGCTATAAATACAACTCGCCAGTAATTGCAGACACATAAATGTACAACAATTTCAGTCTGGCCCGGAGCAGAAGAGAGAAATAAAAGTCTTTACTATATGGCTTAATCAATACTTCTGAAAACTTCAAGACAGACATGAAGATGAACCAGATGTTGTTCTGCCTGCGTGTTACGACTCTGACGCAGCGTCCCACAACAAAAGCTTCCCAATAACACCGGGTCATTTTGCCATAAAACCCCAAATGGGCTGGAGAGAGAGGAGACTAGAGCAGAAAGAGCTCAGACTGAAACGTTAAGACTGAACCACGGCACCATTTCCTGTTGGGCAATCACAGGCTGTTCGTCCAGGCTTTGCTCACTCTCCAGTGTTGAGTGTGAGTGTGTGAGTGTGTGTGTGTGTGTGTGTGTGTGTGTGTGTGTGTGACTGCAAGCCAACCCCCTAAACACCTATATGATTACAGCCTGGCTCTCCGGTCTCTCGTCTCTTTTTACATCCAGGGTAACGACTGCATGTCCAGACGGGGCATGACTGGCCCCTTTGATTGGACGCGCGGCCGAGCCGAGCACGCGGCTGATTGGACGCAGCACCGACAGATGGACGAACAGACAGTGAGGTGCAGACAGGAGACGCTCCTGAATCCAATTATGCGAGCCTCTCTATCGCCCCTCATCTCTTTATTTTATTTTCCTCTCTCGGTCAACGCTCGCTGCCAGACTTTCCCTTCAGTCCGCCTCTACAATCCATCATCGTGAACAGCATCGGCAATTGGGCAAATATTAATGCCATCCACAACCCTGTTTCCTTCTCTCCACACACACACACACACACACAGATGACATGTAGCTACAGCCCATAATTCTGTGACCCTGCCACGGTGAAACATAAAACACTCTATTTAAAGGGCATAAGCAGCTTTTACCGCAATGAATGTCAACCTATGCTCCTATTAGAGGTGGAGTACACACAAATGCACACACACACACATGTCTTTACTGCTACACTTATGAGGACCGTATAAAGTTAAATGAGATGAAATGAGTCAGAAACAGGCGGCAACCTTCGGGTCTGAAAAATGAAGGCAACGCTGAAGTATACCATGCATTCTTACTAATGTCCAGCAGGGGGCGACTCCTCTGGTTGTATAGAAGTCTATGAGAAAATGACTCCTCTCTTGATTTATTCCCTCAGTAAACATTGTAAACATGAGTTTATGTCTCAATCTCTAGTTTCAAGTCTTCTTCAATACAGCATGATGTTCATTTAGTACATTATGGTCCATTTAGAGTCACACAGACCATAAAGCAGGGGATGCTTTAGGGCGGGGCTTACTGTGATTGACAGGCCATTACCACAGCGTTGTCCATTGTTACAACTTTAACCCTTTTTACAGTGTTTTTTGTTTCGTTTAATAAAGTTTATTTTTAAATTTTTTGGCAGCAAAAACAAGATGGCGATGGCCAAAATACCGTACTCAAGGCTTCAAAACGGCATTACACAAGCCTATGGGTGACTACGCACACTTCTAATATACAGTCTCTGGTCATAAAAGTTCTCACAAGGACAGAGATAACAACACACAGTTGCCTTTTAGTGTCTAAAATGCTGGTTTTCTTACTGTGTGGGCAAGGATGCCTGTTAATGAAGCAGATGGCGATGGAGCGAGCAAGAGACGGAAGAAGAAGAAGTAGTTGGGAGTCTTGTATGGAGGAGTTTATACTTTTATGTCTCTCCAAATTGGAGCTCTTGGCAGTTTCCGGTCTCGCTCATGCATACATGGCAGCAGATCAATCTCGCAGCCCTTTTCAGACGCTTCCTATCTTGAAATCCGCGAGTGCAAACCTTCCATTTGCATGTGTCACTGGGCATGAACTCGCCTATGGGTGCACACACGTGTCAAGTTCTGGGGCGAGAGGGGAAGGGAGCGTGAACAGAAATGAGGGCACGGAGAAAGCCGGGTGCACCGAGGAGTCGCTTCGTGTCTCTCCAAACTGGAACACTTGACTCCAGATCTTTGGCATATTTCTCGTGCCACCCGGCTGCCAAGATTATTATCCGACTGTACTTGGAAAGTGGGCGCTCTTGGTTTCCCCCTGCCAGTCTGCTCTTCACTGGAATATGACGGAGTGTTTCAGGACGCAAGCCACTGCTGGTGACTTGAGGGGGGGGGGGGGGGGAGGATTGTCCTTCCTTTGAGCAATCACCAAAGCTTGACTTGGGTAGATGGCATATTTCTGGATCCAATCATTAACAATTGAACACACTTTTGTGACTAACTGTGTTACGTTGGCTTTGAGGAGTGAGCATGTCCGCTGTTACTGCAGCTTAATGGTTTTCAGTCTCCGACTTCCATTCTGTGCATTTACACGCGCACACTAACACACACACATACCAAGCTTCCTGCAGCGGTATTGTCTGGACTTGACTTGACATTTCCTCCGCTTTCTTTCATTAATGTGGTCTGGCGTCCTGAAGGAAGGCACAAAGGAGCATGCAGCGAGAGGGCCGAGGTCTGTCCAAACAGCTGCCGCAAAGATGAACTACCTCAGAGATTTGTTCTTGTGTTAACGGGAGAAATGACACCGGGCTGTAGGGGGACACGTTAACAGAAGGGAGGAAGCAGGAGGGTTGGCAAACGTGCACAGAGGACATTTACAATCTATTAGTATTTTACAAGATGACTTTGTGGCAGCACTGGGATCTGTTTCTGTATCAGGGGGAAAGACGCATGCTTGTTAGTCGAGTTTTTATTTGTTTAGCTGGAACAAGTGAACAACAGAAATATTAGATGCAGATATACAGATCGCAGCAGGTTTGTTTGACTGTATGAGGATATGCACTTTTCTTTTCTCGCCATTTTCCCTTCGTTATGTACAGAATGTATGGCGGACGCAAAGATGGCTGTGAAACATTATATATTTCACGGTGATATGAGCGTCAAAGACCCAGTTAAAGAGGAGATGTTATTTCCATCGGAGAGGCAGGCTGCCATTAAAGAGCGGGGGTGAGCCCTGTGTTGCCTCAGCCTGTATGTTTCCCACCCATATTAGACCCCGTGTTCCCTCAGCATCATCCCCGGCACAAGCTAAAATCTTTCAATAACTTTTTGAGTCATGGCACTATTATTATGGGATAACAGATCGACAGTCTAGTAATTGCCTTCGTTCGTTGGGCTGGTTAGGTTCAGGCGTGAGGACTGAGATTGGTTGGGGAACTCGGAAGTATGTATCAGGGTGAGCCAATCAGAGGCAGAGCCTGCAGCTGCATTGAATAACTCTGTGTTAAGGCATTTTAATCGGTGTGGTTTCTTCTGTCCTGAAACTCAAAGCACTTGGTTTAGGTTGTGGTAAAATCGTCATCTTGGTGAAATATCACTTTTTCATTATTTAACCAAAACCACACGCTTTCGATAAAGTTAAAGAGTAACTTGGCACCAGACTGAGATTCTCTGGCTGAAAGTCTGTCTGACCACACCCTGAAGCACATGTATACATCACATATATCACTACGACGCGATGTACAAATGCAGTACCTTCACATACAAGCAAAAACTAAACATTATGTATTTACACTTTGCCCAGCAGACCGCTGTTCGTGTCCCATATGGAATCAAAAGTCAACATTGACTTGTTTTAGTTTACGTCTGTAACTTAAATAATGAAACAAACATACTTATTTTAAGCCAAAGCAAAGTATTTTTACTGAACCTAAATAAGTATTTTTGTTGTATTTTTGTTTTCGTTTCAATTTACAAGGTTAATTACGTGTTTAAAAGTACGATCGTAATGCGGGAAAAAATACATATCCCTCGATTGCAATCGAGAATGTCAATATGGGAACGTGACTTTGTAGGCGACGAGGTTGCGAGGAGACAAGTTAAACCACTGAAATATGCAAAAACACATTTCCAGCTGCTGTTAAGTTGCTCTATAATCAAAGTGTTGCAACTACAACACTGGATGAGAACTCTGTCTCTGGTCCAACTGGGTAAAACTTTGCCAGTGAACATAATCCACTCAGTAATTAAATCCTCTATAGTCTATTAACGTAATTTACAGGGGGCAGGGTTGGTTCATGACAGGTATGATGTAAACTGCTTCTTACACACATCACATACAAACCGTAGCATTACAGAACATCCAGGTTCTGTACACAGAGACTGTGAGGAAGAGAACCACTACCAGCGAAGCAGACGAGTCATTACTCACCTGATGGAGGCAGACAGTTCCTCTCACTTGCACCATTACCCTTAACCCGACCTGACCTTCTCAATAGAATGCAGAAAGTTAGTCGGCGGATTTCGGCCTGAGATTTCTAATTAAGCTCCACTCATTAAGCTTGTGAAAGCAGCATTATGACCTCAGCAGGGCCACTCTTTTTGGGAAAGAGAGAAAAGCTTTATGCATGCAGCTTACTTTTTATATCTCTGCATTTATTTTTATGTAAATGTTGTCAATTACAAACAATGGAAACTAGATCGGTGCACCCTCTGCAGATCTCTGCAAGGTGCGTCTGCAACGACTACTGCTGTGTTGTGTGATTCTCTCCCCGTCTAGACCCCAATGAGCTGTAAGGTGTCGTAAAACTGACTTTATTCAACCTCAAAAACAAGAGGCGATGTGTACAGAAGCTCAACGTCGTTGTAAAAGACATTTCACACAATCTTGCCAAAGACAAATCTAAATTCACCAACATGTCTGCCCTTGTAGTAGCGGGTGAGTGGCGGCTATGTGCTCAGCAGTGTGTTTATTGGTATTGTTAGCCGTTAGCCGTTAGCCAAACAATAAAAGTGAGTTCACTCAGCTGTCCTATCACCAGCCACTCCTACCGGCCGAGTCGTGAGTGAGGAGTCAGCAGGCCGTCAATGCACAGAATAAAACATGCAATAAAAGTTGAATTGAGAAAGTGTGTGTGTCACCGCAACCACAAGAGCTCCTTGAGCATGCAGCCATGACTTGGCCCCCGAAACGTCATGCGGTTTGCTGCAGCAGAATGCAAGATTAGCCGAGGACAGACACGGGTGCACACACACGCACACAGGCGACCGGAGGTTAAGAGCAATGCAGTTCTATTGCGACAGTCAAAGGCCGCTTGCGGTGTTCGTTTCTCAGAGTAAAGAAAGAAGTAAGGGCCTCCTTGTAGAGACGCCATTTTGAACTCAGAAAGTATCTGTTGAAAGGACTGTATTACACATTTCAACACCACAAGACATGTTGCATTTAAAGTAAATGGAACAGGAACAACTTGATCTTTTGCCCCTGTTGGTGTTATTCTCTCTGCGGGGGCGGGGGGGACGGGGGGTTTAGGAAAACAAGAGAAGGCTTGTTGTGGAATAGATCCAACAGTGTAAAAGTATCAAAGAGAGGATTTCACAAGATTAAACGATGACTAGTTTGAGTAACAGGATGTGAGGCTTTGTTTCTCACGTTGCACAGTCTGGGTAGAGGTTTCCTTTACTGGTTCTCTGTTTGCTGGAGAATTACAGGAAATGCTACACCTACATCTTGCTCGTGAGTGTGCCCGGGTACCCGCTGAGGTGACAGCGAGGCCTGGCTTCCGTCAGCAACAAAAATGGGCCGAGGTCAAGGCTCAGCCAGGAAGTTCTGGAGTGATGCTGTCGGTGAGATGGGAGGACAAACACAGAGGAGGGGGGAAGGAGATGAAAGGAGGCAAGAGAGATTGATGGAGGCGTCTGATGCTGACAGAAAAATGTTTTCTAAACATAGATGGAGAGTGAGGGAGACTCAACGCAAGGAATGCTACTGTGACCAATGAAGGGTTAGAATAGACCAGTGGTCTAAATATGTGAGTAACACAACAGCAGAGTGTGAAAACTGGTTTAGAAAACACTAACGACACAAAATGTAAAGGCTATTTTACTTGCAGTAAAACATAAAAACATGTTCTGCACAGGCAAGAGGTCATAATGGTGACGAAACAAAGTAGATCGTTTATTTCCGTCGAGGCCTTTTTAACCGAAGACCCTTTTGACAGGTGTCAACGGTGCAATTAATGACGGCGGAGTCTCATTTAGCTTCTTTGATATCAGCTTCCTGCTATCGTGCTGGCCCTCTGTCGCGCTCACCGGTACGCTGCTTTGAAAGCTTACACTGTGAACTGGAGTGTACTTGTATGAATACATGTGTTTGTGCCTGGAAACCTTTGCAAACAGTGTTAGCAATTAGCAATTAGCATTAGCATTGTTTGTAGCCCGAGTATTGATCACTCGTGTTTGGGTTGGCTTTGGTCGCATGCAGGTAAACAGTCCAGGTGGAGAGCAAAAGAGGCGCATTAACTGAAAAGGCAATCTCGGAACCCATCGCCCAACAACGATTTAACCTTTTCATTAGCTTAGAGTTTGCTTGTAAACCGGCTACTTGTGAAAGAATCCGTTCCCAGACGTTGTCTCACAACTCCGGCTTCATTCCCACGTCTCAAGTTGCTAATTGGACTGTAAACAATAACTCGCGCACAGAAGAGGAAGCATTAGGCTGCATAGTTGTCATCCGGATCGGATATGTCATCTGAAATATTCGGTCGTTGCACCCAGAGGCTAAAGTGTCGTCAGACCGATAGCCGATAGGTTTCAAGAGATTAGTTTGCTGTAGCAGTTGTATTTGTCAGCCTGTAGAGAATTCCTCTTCTTGTAGTAGCTAGTCTATAACAGCCAACAGTAAATGCAGTGTATTTCTATCATTTAACAGGTAATAACAGGATTTGGGTTGAGCATAGACACTTACTAAGGTGTGAAAATACGTTTATTGTGGTGTATAGTTTGTGTTTTTTGTACTTTTGTAACTTGTTCGGCGACTGACACTGATCAAAAACCATGAAAAAAGTTGAGCAAACCCGGAAGAGAGGAAGTCGACATATTTTTTCCTTCGTGGTGTTTTTCTTCCATGTGACACCGAGCATTGACATCAAACACAACACCAGCAGGGCCTGAAGAGCAGCACATGGAAACGCTTTTATGAACTCAATCAATGACGCAGAAACACAAATAGATATATTTGTTCACAAGAAAATGTTTCTGGTTATTTCCTTCCATTGAATTACAGGAAATGAAAAAACAGGGTTCTGCGAGCGACTTGTCAGACGTGTGAGAAATAAAAAAGGAGGAGTGATTTTAGTATCATTGCACAACAGCGATTTTAATGGGATGTGAACGGTTGTAATGCGTCGTGGGGTTTCACCATATGTGGCTGAGACGATGGGAGCGTTCGTGCTGCTTGTCGCCTTTGTGTACCGCACACAAACAAACCCTGATTCATGAGAAATAGGCCGCCACAATCAATCAACTTCAAACTCGTATTTACCAGAGACCAGTGTGTGTGTGACGAGATCAGCCAGCTGTTTGAGGAAAACACACACAAACATAGACACACAGGTACTCTCACACACACATAGCGAAGGAACACTGACACACTTTAATATTCACACACACACACACACACACAGCAGACAAACAAGCCATCAGCAACACTCATTGCCAGTGAAGTGTGGTATTTCCTGCCCTGCTGACACATATTCATGACACACACACACACACACACACACACACGCCCTTGTCACCCCGACTTCCCTTAACAAATGTGCAGAGCAGGCCTCTGGATGTATACAGTAGTGCTAAAAGTTAGGTCTTGTTGATTTAACACTTAGGGGAAAAAAGCTGAGGCGTAAGTGTTATTCTTAGCTTTCCTCAACGATAATAGATAGATATATATGTAAAGAAATATCTGCTGAGGTGCATTTTGAATTTGATATGACTCAAGGGGATGTGACTACATCGGGCAACGTGCAGGAAATATACGAAGTTGAACAAGTCTCCATTCAGAGAGATATTTAACTTTACTTCCTCCCACAAATACACTTTTTACCCCTTTTTTGCTTATCTTTGACCTTTCTGAAACACAATGTGTTGAAAATTAAAATGAAAACTAAACTGAGCTGATGGTGAAAATATATATATGTATATATAAATGACCATAAAGCATCGTTAGTAAACCAAATGTTACATTAGAATTAAATGCTGAAGGGATATTCATTCCTTCTGTTTGCCAAATAGTCACGTAGAAATGATCCTACATAACAATGCTGCATGTCTACCAGCAGCTTGACCTTTGAGATCTTACGTGTGGACAAACTGTCATGAAGCTCCACTAACAGTCAAGACCAAGACCAACCGCCCATTTAAAGCATTTGATCATCCATGTAACCATATTTCACAGATGGGGTTTCTGTAAAGCTGTGAGTAACAATGATGATAATAATCATTTTGAGGCCGTGGCTTTGAAGGGTGCTGTCAGTGTTTCTTGCTCGATTTAGTGACATCTAGAGCTCATGCTGCTGCTGAGCTACTTTCATTAGGAACAAGTTGGCATCACTGGACGGGGCTTTTTGGTTGGACGGGGCTTTTTGGTCGTCTCCAAACTCTGGAGACGAACTCTCAAGTTTGCAACAAATTAAAAACCTGTTAAACATTTCATTTGAATCCACTAAATATCATCAAAGAGACTTGGTTAGGAGTGTGTCAGCTATCAGGCACACACAAGGTGATAAGCTCATTTCAACGAAGCCAAACACAACAGGCGTCTCCGATGGTTTTAGCAGCCGATCATATGTCCCTGCTCGCACTGATCCCACGTCAGGCACAAGTAAATACAGCTTGAATCGATAAGCCGTCATTACCAGTAACCTTATCTACCGAGCCCGGACGTCCGTACAGTGAATCCACTTCATGTGACACGTCGGGACACAAACCAAAACACCGACTCATCCCTCAGCACATGACGGCGATGGAAGGTGTCTCCGTCTGTCATCAGCCTCTTATTACTTCTATTAAACAGAACATGAAACCAGGCCATTACTTGCCGTGCTTCAGCAATAAACTGCGAGAGCGTATATCAAATAGTTATTCGTCCTTAATGGAGGGAAACATAAATGCAAATGGGAAGTCATTTTTGTTAATTGCGGCTCTCAGGCAAGAATGTCGTCTCTCTAGAATGTCGACGTTTCGGCCTGAAAGCAGTTTTCTTTGATGGATTTTAAAGGTTTCACAGGTCGGGGGATGTTCTCGGCCAACCTTTGGTGAAATATTTATACAGAAACAAGAAAAAGAAAAGTTAAAAGCACAGCCAAAACCTGATTGAAGGTCCAGTCAGTATTCATTCTGAGCATATAAACTCCAGTAAGAATTACACATCACATTGAAGGTTGGCTTAAGGTTTTTAAAAAAGTCATAAACGATCTTTTGTTTTGACTTTTGGTGGTGAGGGAACCCTTTATTGCCCTTTTATAGAGCGCTGCAGGAATGACTGGTGTTTGTAGACTAAGCTGGAAGTTGGCGTCGCACTGGTTCCCCTCCACAGAAAGCCAGTGGGATTCTTCCATTGGCTTTCTGAACTACAGTAGAAAATAAGCTATGTGGCAAACAAACGTTCATGATGATTACACTGTTTTGTAATCTTCACAAATGAACACCACTTTTCTGCTCCTTTAACAGAAATCACAGACTTTGCCGGTTGTTTTTGGTCATATTTGCTTTTGAATTAAAAACATTATCTCTGTCTTTAAAAACAAAATCTTAAAACAATGTACAGTAGGACAGTAAGTTGTCCGGATCTTAAAAAACTGTGCTCTACCGTTATACATTTAGTTTATGAGAATCACACCTTGATATTGAACTGGATTTTGTCTGTTTCATTGTATCTGAAATAGATGTTGTGCATCAACGTATGTGATGTGTGTCAGTCGTCTTAGTGTGTTTACGGTGTCTGTACTTATTGTTGTTGATGCTGCCTTCTTGAAGTCGCTCTTGAAAAAAAGAGATTTAAATATCAACGCGACTGTCAGATGGTTAAAGACAGAAAATGGAAATGTTGTAGCGTTTCTCTTGTCATTTGCAGAGTGATTTGAGACGCCTGTGTGGCGTCAATCATTGTACGGTTGACAAAATACTCAGATGTGCGAAGCTAAATTCAGACTTTTTTTAAAAATTGCTCCTGGATTATATCTGCTGCAGATAATTAATGTAAACATAACAGCATTCTATGACCACAAGTGTTTTTACGGTAAAATACACATGTAGCAGATTCCAGTTATTGACCGCACAACCAGTTTCAACAGTCTAAGTTTAAAAAACCACATGCATATCATATCCACAATTTGAATTTATCAACTTAATAATTCTGAATACTAATCTGCACCACAGTAATGAACTGTATGTGCTGGTGCTGTACAGAAGCAGACAGAAGAACAGAGTGAAGAGAAAGCTGTTTCCTGGCGTCGACATGAGAAATGCATTGGACCAGATGCATCGGCCGCACAAAGAGATTTGGCATGAATGTTTGATACACAAACAGTCTTGACTGCCGATTGGCACAGGGGAAGCCGTGAACACACATTCTCAAAGACGTGCGGCAGGCACACACACACACACACACACACACACACACACACACACACACACCTGCAATGATTTCCCCCCAGACTCCTTGTCCTCCACAGTCGAACACGTGTCATTTGTATGCCGCCCCTCCAGCACACCGACAGACCGGCATTTGGAAACACTCATCTCCTGATCACATCCCGCTCTGCTCCCACGTTATCCCCACACAGGTGTCCCTGCACACACACACACACACACACACACACAATTCCATAATTCCATAATTCCATACTGTACACACATCTCTATGGCAACTGCTGAGCTCTGACACTATCAAGTGTGTTGCTTCTTCATTATTCTCCTCTTCCGCTCGACTCTGTGTGACCAGGTCCACACACACACACACACACACACACACACACACACACACACACACACACACACACACACACACACACATGTGTTGCTGAAATGAGGGGCCTTCCATACCGCTGACTAATGTCTCCCCGTTGCCTTGTTACCTCTGCACTTGTTTGTTTGTGTGTGTGTGAGATCTGTGCATGAATATGTGTTCAGCCAATACATACAGTATACGTCTCTTCCTGGGTGCATTCCTGAGTGATGAATTGAGCTGTGCACGCCCAAAGAAAACATATATCACGACCTTGTGTGCCCGGTTCTGTGTGTGTGTGTGTGTGTGTGTGTGTGTGTGTGTGTGTGTGTGTGTGTGTGTGTGTGTGTGTGTGTGTGTGTGTGTGTGTGTGTGTGTGTGTGTGTGTGTGTGTGTGGCAGTTCCCTTTACATCTGCTGTAAGCTAGGTTAATGTGAGTCACTGCTGCAGGTCACAACAGAAGGGTTCCTGGGTGATATGGTGATATGTGAAGGGTCACGGACAATCTCCCCACCCATATGGAGTTTAGCACACGCGCACACACACACACACACACACCAAACAGGAATGGGGTAATTAATAGCCCCTCTACGCATCACTGATACACCCAGGAGACCTGGCACTCAAGGAGGGTCTCACACACACTTCATCAGAGCAGGTGTGTGTGTGTGTATTGGGGGGTTGGGTGAGGTTAAAACTCTGTGTGACTCTGTGTGGAAAAAAAAAGACTTTTCCACTTCAGTTTTGTACAAAGCTCCCACGAGGAACTTTCATTTTGTGTTGACAAGAAGCTTCCGAGATCCAGACTGCCCACAGTGGGCTGGTCGCTGCCGGAGGCCCCGCTGGAGTCCGTGTTGAAGGAGTTCCTGGTGAACCTGCGTGATTTCATTCCCGAAATGCATTGATAAGCATTGAGAATGTAGAAATGTAGACAATTGTCTCGCTGCTGGTCTCATTTGCATACGTAGGTCGTATGGAGGTGTCAGTTTTGAATTGGGACTGTTTCATAACCAGTTAAAAGTTGCTGACAGTAACTTCAAATAAAGCTTTTATTCCTACAACTCATCCTCGACATGTAAAACAATCTTCTCAGCTCTTCACTCATACAAACTCAGAGGTTTAGTGTTTTTCTGTTTGACACACAAGGCAAAGGGAGGCGGCTGACGCTGCACCCGGCAGCTTTTTGTTTTGGCACAGCGGAGCGCTTGAAGAAGTGAAATACTGGCTCGACTTACCAAACAAAGTGCAGTAAGCAGAGAGTTCAGCTGCTTTTTCCTCAGCCAACCAATCACGATGGAGAAGATACTGTACTGGGTGCACACAAGAGGAACAGAAATAGAGAAATGCCGGAGGAGAAATTGATCATAGGAGGTCAACACTGTCAAGTGCTCTTGTATCTGCAGCAGGAATATTACACGGAACCTGTTGTTAACAGAAACAAGGATTCTGTTTTACTTACTTTAAGGACGAAATTACTTTTTCACAGTAAAGCTCCAAGTCAACCGTGACTTCTTAAATGGTCAGTTTACCCGAATGTTCTCTCTGAACACTGGTGGTATGCGTGCAGGTAGTACTGGTTTTATTCTGCCTCTACCTGAATACAATTGAGGTGAATGGAATTTATTTGGTGGGTCATTTCTATTATAACAAATCTTTAATATATATTATTTAATATAATAAAGGGACTATTTCTTTCAGGGGAAAGTAGTTCCAGTAGAGACAGTCGACTATGAGTTCTGATGATTATACCAACCAGGAAACTGTAGAAAGTCACATAGTTGTTGATTGTTTTGCCTTGGTTTTGATATTTAAAACCAATAAATGACTTATTGATCACTCCTGAGTGAGAATATATATATATATATATATATATATATATATATATATATATATATATATATCATATATGCTCTGACAAATCAATTAGTAAAATATAGTTTACTCCACTTTTGTTGTAACAATGACATTTACACGATGATAATGTAAACGGCCAAACACGAGCAGAACATTATGTTCGGACTGCACATTCACTCTGACACGTTCTAATGGGGGAAACCTTTGTAAGTCATCATGAATCACTCACTAATGCTGTTCATAAGAACACCTTTGGGGTCAGCAACTTACAGAAAGTCCCGAAATGTTGATGATTCACGAAAACATTTCTTTTTTTGAACCACACGTTGTGAATAAATGCATTCAGGTCCAGAGCCTCCGCAGCCCTTAGAGCTAATAATCAGTCAACGTTGCAACTCATAAACTCTTTATAAAGGTCTGTTATTAAAATGCTGTGCCTGCATCTTTGGTAATGGAACCCATACATTTATGATAAAAAAATACATGAATCCAAATTTCAGTAAAGCATCATTTTGAATCAACAGTTTCCAGTAAGTGTGTCCTTTCCTCCTCCTGCTCTCCTCCATGTTTTTGTGTTTTTTTGGTGTGGGGGGGGGGGGGGTGGTGAGAGACCAAAACTGAAAATGAGGTTGGCCAGATTAGATTGCCTGATTGAGCAATTAGCTATCGTCTCCATCGTTTGGAGGGGCCCGGCGACATCTGCCACTGTGGGACACACACACACACACACACACACACACACACACACACACACACACACACACACACACACACACACACACACACACAGAAAGCTGTGCATCTACTTGAGTATGTCAAACAAATTGCGTCCCATCAAATATGTTCAGCTCTTTCCAAATCCAGCGTGAGCGTCGGCCTGTGTGTGTGTGTGTGTGTGTGTGTGTGTGTGTGTGTGTTGCCTTCTCATTGTGGTTTCTGTGAGAATAGCTAACAGAGAGCTTGTCAACCACACATTTCATTTCCTTAATGTCCTTCCATGTCTATCTCTCTCTCTCTCTTTCTCTCATTCCCTCCTTCTCTTATTTCTCTTCGGCGGACTCGTTCACTCTCCCGCTGATGTATTCTTTCATCGCTATAACAATCCCACACACGCTCCTCCGCTACAGCTCTCTGTCTTTCTCATTCACTTTCTGTCGCTTTTTTTTCCTTCTTCTTCTGTCACGGCTTCAATTGAGCGCTTGATTTCTCTTCCTGCTGATTTAAAAAAAAAGAACGTCAGGGAATAAATCCAACGAGCGAGCGAGCGCCGTTCGAAAAAGAAAGAAAGAAAGAAAATGAGTGTCTTTAAAACAGGGCCCCATCCATTTCTTTTTTACTCACTCCTGAGGCCGGGGAAATTTCAAACAATGGCGCGTAGCGAGCCATAACTCACGTTTAGCACCCTGAGTTTTGTCCCATATTCAGAACCAGACTGATAACTCTTAAGAGGGGTTTTTAGCTCGTTCCCTCCGCAGAGGCCCACTAAAATGTGTTTGATGAATCGGTCTCCATTGGCGTTCACTTATTCTCACATAAAAGGTTTTATGGCTCTGGGGGGGGGGGGGGGGGGGGGGGGGGAAGGAGGAGTTAGAAGCTGTCCTATTCCTACACGTGATGAAGTAAAACTCCATCGTGTGGACGGCTGGGGAGAGCGAGGCGGGAACCTCAGGGGGCGGATGTACGCGAGTGTCCATTTAACCGCATGCACATCAGCATGCTCGCATATTACATTTATAGGTTCGTGGGTGTGTAGATTTTTGCATGTGGCTCTTGTTTGTCTAACTTTTGTGTGTGTGTGTGAGTGTGTGTGTGTGTGTGTGGACACAGTTAATTGCCAGGCGGGCAGTGAGAATGAATGATGGCGGCCGTCCCTCGCAGACAGTGGAGAGTTCACCTGTCAACGTGGGCTACCTTAAGACGGATGGACATCTGGAAGCCATTGGTGTGCTGTAGGGGCCGGACACACACACACACACACACACACAGACACACACACACAGACACACATACACATGACCATGGATATACATTTTAAGTGCACACATAACTGTCGAGAGAGTTGACAAGGGCCCACATAGATCTGAGGGGTGGGAGACGCAGAGTATCGACATAAATCACAAAGCTCTTGTTCTCTTCCTCACTTTTACACACACACACACACACACACACACACACACACACACTGCTGGCTAATAAGAGAACGATGAGTCATCTCCGCCTGAATTCCCCCATCTTAAGTGGCTGAGTGAATAGCTGGCAGGTGCTTCCAATGAAGCAAAGTAAACTGAGCGAGGGAGAAAAAAATTAAAGAGCAATGATGATGATGATGATGATGATGATGATGATGATGGGACATTAAAGGAATTTTGATTATATTCAAATAGGCAGCCGACCGTCTAAACACGAGATGGACTTTGACAAATGTTGCTAATGATCCCAAAGGAAGAATGCATTGAGCAGAAGGGACGTTAGAAATTATACGTCTACGTCGCGTGTTTTCTTTTCTCCTAATGCGAGATGTTCTGCCCGTCCCAGACACACAGAGGGAGATGGATGCGTGCATCACACGCGTGCATCCATCCACTCAAACTACTCCGCTAACAACTTGTGCACACACACACACACATGCACGCACATAAACGGGCATAATCAATATGAGTAAGCCCGGTGGAAATTTAAGATGCTGTCTTTTAACACTCTCACACATTCCCCAGACGCACAGATGAGTGCTAACACTCTTGACATCGAATACCCTTGAGCTCAGATTGATCTCACCCATATTCACACACACACACACACACACACACACACACAGAGACGGACTGAGGGTGCAGGTGGGCGGTGGACATCTGGCTCTGCTGCTAATAAAGTGCCACCGTGAGTTGACCCGTTCACTTCTTAATTTCCAGTCTGTTTACTGCGATGGCGACTGACAGATCACACATCTCGCAGTTTGCAGTTCTTTCATCGAGTGAATTTATTTGGTATTATTAGGTGGTGCATAGAGCAGTTTTCCACATCTTTGTATTTACTGTCAAATGAGTTGCGACCTCAAGTTCTTCAGTTAGGTTTCACTTTCACGTACTGCGGTGGGTGAAGTTTTGGCTGTCTAAACCAATAGAAAGGTAGTGATAACAGCCCATTCAATCGGCTGACAACATTTAAAATGTGTGGTTTTAATCCAGTTGGCGACTAACTTGTAAACATAGAAGAGCGTTTCGCAGCAAAAGACACAGATATTGTTCTTTGCGAATGGTGGAAACCAAAAACAGTGCAAAAGAAGAGCTAATGCTGGCGTTACCTCATGGACAGAACCATGTGACTCCAAATGAATGAATGTTGCTCCAAATGTGTTTATTGTGTTAATAGGCAACTGCATACAAAAGGTTCGACATATCAACTTAAATGTTGGTAAACGATCTAGGTTATGGCAAACTAAAGTCAAGCCATGTGTAGTTTTAGGCAACTAAAATACGTGGTTAATGTCAAGGAAAGATCGGGGTTCATTTTAATAAAACTTAAATGATAATTGGTGTTCTGTGATGAGAAAATCATTTCCCTCCAAATCCTTAAATTTGGTGATATTCAGGAAACAGTATTTCTGGTGAACATTGGCATTTGATGAAAATCATGATGACCTGAATTGTCCGATAAGTAAATAATTCGTAGGATAATGGGCTGTATCTGTATTATGGAGCTATATTGGTTACTCAAAAATATAAAATACAATTTTAGAAACCACACGATGAAAATATTCGTATTTCTTTGCAATACATGAATAGAATTCTGTTGATTTATAATAACTTACATGTGTTAAAACGGCACACAAAGGGACCTTTAACAAACTCCCCCGACAAAGCAAACACGATCGCATGAAGGTAACAAAACAAAAGTCCATAACTAATTCTCTTTGTGGCTGATGAATTATTTAGCGGCCAAGCAGAGAATGTGACACTGACGCTCAACGACACATGCAGTATTTAGTCTGCGCAGATGTGAAATATGAAAACATTGTTCACCGTTATACCCGCGCTCCTGGTCCTGTGATCACTTGCTCCTAATGTAGTTTCTCCGGAGACGTCTCTTCATAAAGCGTCTCTTGACGCTCTCTCGTGCTTTGAACGAGACCATCAGCCTTAAAAGCCTCGACGGCGCCGCAAATGGAGCGCTCACTTCACCGACCGCCTCTGTTCACGGAGGGAGACTTTGTGCGCCGATGACTTTGGTGAAAGTAACGTATGATGAAGTCTGTGCGGCTCCACGCGTCGTCTGGGAGATGAAGCGCCAACAAACAGACGGCGATGCACAAACACACACACAGACCATAATTGGTTTGCTTCATTTCCTAATCATGGTGACAATAGGAGGGCCCCCTGTTAGAATTGATCTCTCTCCTCTCCTGCCTCCCATCCATACCCCTCATCACTGCCCACCCCCGTCCTTCCAGGGAGTCGGGCTACAGAAGGTCCGGGCTCCCCTCTCCCATTGCTGCGGAGGCAGGATCAGAGAAACTTTAGCCACAAAGAGAACATATGGCCTCCGCCGCGCACCAAACAACCCCTGCACAGTACAGTGGCTTGCGAGTGTGTGTGAGCATGAGGAGAGGGAAGATTATAAAAGAGCAATGAGGGAGGGAGGAAATGGGGAAGCACGAACGGAACAGGAGAAAGTGCTGTACGTTTGGGCCTGAAGAAAAGAAAGAAGAAGAAATAACCGCTCGACTGTCAGAAACCACTAATTCTCTTTGTCGTAGTTTGTAACCGAGGAGACCACATCCCAAAGTAGTGTGGAAAATGAAAGGGCTTAAACCTGACACGATATTAGGCCTACACAAAACCCGGGAAGGATTAGCAGAGCAAAAATCCTATTCCCCTGCCTGTCAACTGAAATAGACATGTAAATTAGTCCATATGAGAGCAATTCGATTCTGCATTGACCCCAATTAGTGGGAATTGACCCAGCACCACGGAGAGTCAAAGCTTTCGGAGAGAGAGAGAGAGAGAGAGAGAGAGAGAGAGAGAGGGAGAGGGAGAGAGAGAGAGAGAGAGAGAGAGAGGGAGGGAGAGGGAGAGAGACAGAGACAGAGAGAGAGAGAGAGAGAGAGAGAGAGAGAGAGAGAGAGAGAGAGAGAGAGAGAGAGAGAGAGACGGAGCGAGGTAAAGAACATGACGGTGAGACAAACAAAATGATTGGTTCGGGTTTCTCACTCCGGGAGGTTGTCGCACTTCCCACCACCTGAGTGGAAAATCATAACCCGTATTACACCAGTGGGAAGACGTAGTCCATTATGGCCGCTCGCAATGTTCTGACGAAGGTACAATGACTTGTTTCTTCCTCCTCCTCCTCCTCCTCCTCTCATCCTGCCAAATCTGATATTGCAGCCATTTTTCTCAGCATGTGTGACACTGGTGTCCGCTGTGAACATGGGCCTGGCAAGATGGAGTGGATGGGTACGTGTGTGTGTGTGTGTGTGTGTGTGTGTGTGTGTGTGTGTCCTCAGTGAGTTCCCCCTCTCTGTTTTTTACAACTATTACCACTGCTCTTATCATTTATTTGCTAAAAAACAGCCATCGGTGCCTGAAATATGTCAGTATCTGTATAATGTGTGCTAGTATTTTATTAGCGTGCCAATGAAAGTTCATTAAATTGAGCGAAATCTGAAATGTGGGCAGTTTAACAGGTGTCGGAGTGATGAGGACATCACTCCGTTGATGAGTAAAAATACAGTGGATCATTTCATCAAACAGAGTTTCATCACTCATACCCACCGAGGTCCAGAACTACATTGTGAATAATATTTTCTAGACATTGTATGTTTAAACTCATAGTTTAAATACACATTTACAACTATTTGTTGTCGCCGTTTTTGACTCACTCATTTCCCATCTGCCAACCCAGACAGTGCAGTTCCACATCATGAACTTTAGTGCAGTTTTATAAAATGTGCAAGTTCCAAACAAAAACAACACTGAAACTGAAGAACTCAGAGAATACAGGCTAATGAGCAAAAAAAGTCTCCGAGTGGCTCTACAATTCTGCCAAGTAGCAACTTCCTACAACACCGTTTAGCTTGCGTGAATAAATACTCGTGACAGATTTCTAGTTAGCCACCATTTTTTTTGGTGTTATTCCAGCCCAATTTATTACTTTTTTAGAGCTTACTTCACAGTTTAGTGATGGATATAAGCTACTGAAGTTACAATAAATGGTGAAAGAGCTCACTGTTTGCGGCTGCCCCCCCCCCCCTCCATCCCTTCATACTTTCCACTTTCCTCGACCCTCTCGCTTCCCATCCTTTTAATCATTTTAATAGCACTCCTCGTCTCCTCCAAATTCAAAAGCCCTCCCTATAACTTTTCCTCACAAGCATCTCTCCTCTCCATATAGAGTCTCTCTCCTCGTCTCCTCCACCTCGCCTTCGGTCCGACGCCATCGCCGTCTTTTCACGGTCGGGGTGGAGCGATGCAATTCATCGGTTTTTTTTCTTTGACTGTAGACGGGCCACTTCAGACAAACACTGACGACCACTCTGTTCAGGAGAAGAGGCAAGGGGGGGGGGGGGGGGGGGGAGAGCATGGGAACCGGTCGGCCCTAGACATTTTTCTTGGTGTAGGAGACATCCAGGTAAATATAATTATAACATCAATTTCCTTTTGTGATTCTGAGAAACAAAACACAAAAAACACAAAAAACAATTTTAAAATAGTCGGTCAACAACTATTTTTGTTCCTTTGTAACGTTCTGTATCACATTATACATTGTCTTTCTCTTTCTCCATAAATCTGCCTGTTTCTCCACGACAACCCCCTCTCTCTGCAGACACACACACACACACACACACATATATATATATATATCCCTCCATCCCTCCGGTCATATCTCCTCCCGTCTCCCCCGGGTGCAGTGTAACACTATCTGCCTCAGTCACTCTCCGGTCCCAAGCAGACAGCTCGGTCTTCAGAGATTCCTCCCTCTCTCTCTCTCTCTCTCTCTCTCTCTCTCTCTCTCTCTCTCCCTCTCTCCACTGCGGCCATTTTTTGTCTCCACGGGGACCAGAAACTAAATATGACAGCCACACCAGAGAGACAGAGGAGAATGTCAAACTCCTCCAAGCCGCATGATGAAGCCCTCTCACATATCTGAGTCACACTGCATGGACGAAGACACCATGCGGTTTGTTGTCTCCGTAAAGGTGCACGGTGAAACCTGAGGGGTGGCTCGTCATTGCTTTGCTGCTGAATGTGGACAGAAAGTATGTGGACACGTGACGTTGACAGCCATATGTGACTGTTGAACTGTTCACTCCAACACTTGGCAATAATATGCTGGCTTTCCATCAGAGTTTGGAACCAGGCTGAGGGAATTTGCTCTCATTCAGCCACCAGAGCATTCGTGATTCCCCGACGTGTTTGAAAGCGGTTCAGGTCAGGTTCAGGTCAGGTTCAGGTCAGGTTCAGGTCAGGGATCCAGTCAAGCTGGGAAAACCATTTCTTAATTGACCATTGACCTTTGTGCACGAAGACAAAGGCTATATGTAGTACGATAAGGAGAACATTTGCTCTGACTGGTCTAAAATATTGTAACCTATACGTACATACTTCAGTTCAACTTTGACATTTTTAGATCACGTGAAAAATCACACTCTGATCAATGAAAAAGCATAGAAAATAGTCAAATATAATTTAGTGGATTGCAAAAGAAAGTCCCATTTCGCCAAAAAACTCTCTCAAATGGTTTAGAACAGGTAAAGGCGACACGCTGTCCTCGTCTCCAGGTGGCCACTTCTCACTCGGGACGTACCCTTTGGTGGAACGCACCGGATTGGTCGCTGGTTCTTTGCTCGCCATTTCAAACAGGAATCAACATGCCGGCCTGTTCATGAACTCCCTTTATTACGTCTGAAGCAAAATCTGTTGAAAACGTTTAAAGCGAGAGTCTTGCTAATTCTTTGGAACTACGTCGCCGAGTTGGTCCAAGTTTCGAGAGCCAGCTGTGTCAGCGCCGGACAGACTCATTTGCATGAAGTTGAATCGAGTGTACTTTATGCAAAAACAGACACCAAACTCGCCACAACACTCCCACCATGCACGTTGTGACTGCTTATCCTTCTCTCAATAGAAAATGAAAGAAAACCAATTTGTTGAAATGTCTGGAATATTGCCCCATTGCTCAGCATAACTGTGTTCGTGCACAAGTACGGTAAGTACATTGGGTCAAAGCTGAACCAAGAAGCTGATCGGATGGTCATTTTACCGTCATATTCTGTTCCATTTGGCTGACCTGGAGCGGCGTTCACAACCTGTCTGTGTTTTTCACTGTCGCACTTCCGTTACGTGAGGTCTGCTTTCCCAGATCTCACTTGATGAACAACAAATGTTGGTATAACTGTGACAAAGTTCAAATAAATCAGAATTATTCTTCAATGAAAGCTTTAACATGTTCCCTAGGCCTACGAACATGCTCACAAACCTATTTCTGCTTATGTACGGCCTCGTACATTCGTATAGGATATTAGGGATGTCAGCTTTTACTCCTCTTAAAGCCTTCGGATATCAAACTGGACCTCAAATAAGTCTCTGCCATCAAACAGCTTTTGTCGGTTTTGACTGGAAACAGGGAGACATTCCCGTCTTCGTCACTCGTCTACACACTCTCAATTTCCATTTGGGAAATCCCTCTTATCCCCTCTCTTCCTCCTTTTTCTCTCACTCTTTCATGCTTCCTGACTTTCTCCCTTCCTCTCTGCCTTAATCTCATCATCTATGTTTTAGTTCTCTGTCACTGTTTCTCAGAGGAGTAGAAGAAAGGCGGTGGCGTCGGTGCGACGCAGAGGGGATGCGCTAAGAGGTGACAGCTTTCAATGAAGCAAAAAGCACAAAAAGCAAGAGGGGAGGGTATGAACAGATTATTGTAGGAGGTGCTTTGATTGTTCTTCGAATACGTTTTGCTGCTTTTCTATTTCAAGCCAGACTGGTGCCGGGCAGAGAATCCAGCTGAGTGGAAAAAAAGGAGAAGAAAGTGGGAAGGGATGGCGGTAAGAGAATGAGAACGATTGCAGGTGGCGCGGAATACAAAGTGGCCGCAGCGCCGGTGGTTCTGCTTTATGTCAGTAATGTCTGTGCAGATACATGACTGGAGGAAGGCGTCATGGTGTGTTAAAAACAAACTTGCTCAAGTTTTGATCATTTGCGCGTACCTCCACGTAGACACCAATGTGTTCATCGATCATGGCTGAGTGAGATCACCGATATTTGGAAATTCCCATTCTCCGAATGTCCACGTGAAGCCCTGCATGTCTCACTTGTAGTCTTAAGCCCCGGCCAACTTTGACTCAATCACTTGAGACAATTCATCAGATTTTACTCAGCTCCCTCTGGAGACACAAAAGGCTTTTTATAACTTCTTCTTTTTTCTCACATGTGCGGTAGTTTCCCCCGAGGCCTGTAAAATCGTTGGAGTTCCCCTTTAAGGGTGAACATTAATGTGTGTGCGTCTCTGTGTGTCTGTTTGATGTACAATCACATGTGTGTGTGTGCCTTCGAGAGAATGCAATGTGAATTCCAACAGTGCACATGGCTGTGTGTGTGTGTGTAGTTGCATGCATTTGAGCATTTTGTGTGTTTGTGTGTGTATTCTGGCAGTAGATCATATCCAGCCGTGTGTGTGTGTGTGTGTGTGATTAGATCACAGAGCGCTGACGCACGGATGTCCTTCAGGTAACCAGATTTGTGACGTCGCCGAGCGCGGCCATCAGGTGGTGAAGCTAAGCGGCTCAGCCTTGCCGGGGAGGTCACCGGGACGGTATCCCAGAAACACCCTGGAGAGGCATGATGTTGGGAGGGGGGGGGAGGGGAAGCAGATGGAGGGCAGGCAGCAACACACTAATGACAAGACACTAATAACACGGCAGCGCCGCTGGGGTCGGTGTGCAACATGCCATTAGCGTGTAGCACGCCAGGCTAGCCGGCTTATGCCAATCCACTAAAGCTATTAGCGAGGCATCGAGCCCGTACTCGACGTGCTCGCTGTAAGATAGAGATGCTAGAGGGGGGAGGGGGTGACTGAATGAGGGGGTGAACAGTACAGCTGGGGGTTTACGAGGATAAGTGTGCGACAGAACTGAAAGAGATTATGATGAATATCAGAAGCGAGGAATGACGGAGAAGCAGCTTGTCGATCCCGTCTCCTCCCTCCTCCCCTGATCTGCACCGAAAAACACACGAAACAAAACTCAAACTCTTGATCCTCTGATTGAGCTCTCGACCCTCTCTCCCTCGCGGATCCTTGATTAAAAGACAATTGTTGATTTATGGAGGATTTCTCCTCATCTCTCACTAATATTAATCCGTCACAGAGGTTGGTTATTAGGAGGCGGGTCATGTTTTGTTTTTTTTGGACTCAGTGGAAGAAAATGCAGCCTGTATTTGCTGTGACTTTGTGCCAAGGATGAAAATTGTAGTGCATTACCATTAATGTTGCAGGAAGTTAACAAATGATCCCGCAATGAATTCCAGGCAGCAAAGCGAGAGGATGAGCTCTTCCCGGCTGTGCGAGTGCTGTCCGCACTCACCCCTCCCTCCCCCCGCCTCCCCCAAGCCCAAGACTTTCCCATCGCCAAGCCAAAACCAAGAGAAGAAGAAAAAAAAATGCAGCTGATGGAAAGGAGACGGGAGGAAAAATGACGGTGATAGACAAAGGTTGATTGAATTGGTTTTCAATTCTGGGTGTCTCCGTCTGAGGCTACTGCATTAATTTGCTCCATTACATATTTGAGAGCCAGTGAGTGTATTAAGAGCTGCTGTATATCATCTCGGTGACGGCTCCGAGAGCCTCCCTGCCAAAATAAGAGCCCCGGGTCCATCTATTGGAGCATTAACCAAAGTGACTCAGCGGAGCCCGTGGCCCCCCGAATACATTCTCATGCTTTATGTGAGAGATTCTTTGTTCGCCGCAGTCATCTTTAAGATGCATGGGAGGCGAGCCGTGAGTCCAGTATGTCGGGCTTAACGTGTGCACGTCTGGGAGCCGAGGATTCATGATGGAACTCTGTTCCAGGGGATTCTGCACAGCAGCTCTGTCAGAGCTTCACCTTCGCATAAAAAATAGCTGTACTGAAGATGTCCTGGCTCAGCACACGTACGATATTAATTACCAGCAAGGTTGTTGGTTTGATTCCACAAATCTACCTTAAATCCGTCGCTCGGGATATATGTCACATTCGGTTTTTCCCTTCATCTTCTGCACATTTATGGCTCAAAGTGACGAGTAACACAAATATGTTCAGGGTTAATATAGAAGAAAGGAATCTTCAGCGGCTGCACGCAAATGTCGGTGAACATTTACGAGATAAGGAATAAAGCTGCTAGCTTAAAGGCCCACTCACACAGGTGCTTTCAATTACTCACGCTGATTGGAGCTCTGTTCAGGCGTGGAGCTCCGTGAGGGAGAGGTGGAGCTCCGTGAGGGAGAGGTGGAGCTCCGTGAGGGAGAGGCGGGGCTCCGTGAGGGAGAGGTGGGGCTCCGTGAAGGAGAGGTTGAGCTCCGTGAGGGAGAGGTGGGGCTCCGTGAGGGAGAGGTGGGGCTCCGTGAAGGGAGAGGTGGAGCTCTGTGAGGGAGAGGTGGAGCTCCGTGAGGGAGAGGTGGGGCTCCGTGAGGGAGAGGCGGGGCTCCGTGAGGGAGAGGCGGGGCTCCGTGAGGGAGAGGCGGGGCTCCGTGAGGGAGAGGCGGAGCTCCGTGAGGGAGAGGCGGAGCTCCGTGAGGGAGAGGTGGGGCTCCGTGAGGGAGAGGTGGGGCTCCGTGAGGGAGAGGCGGAGCTCCGTGAGGGAGAGGTGGGGCTCCGTGAGGGAGAGGCGGGGCTCCGTGAGGGAGAGGCGGGGCTCCGTGAGGGAGAGGTGGAGCTCCGTGAGGGAGAGGTGGGGCTCCGTGAGGGAGAGGTGGAGCTCCGTGAGGGAGAGGTGGGGCTCCGTGAGGGAGAGGTGGGGCTCCGTGAGGGAGAGGTGGGGCTCCGTGAGGGAGAGGTGGGGCTCCGTGAGGGAGAGGTGGAGCTCTGTGAGGGAGAGGTGGGGCTCCGTGAGGGAGAGGTGGGGCTCCGTGAGGGAGAGGTGGGGCTCTGTGAGGGAGAGGTGGAGCTCCGTGAGGGAGAGGTGGGGCTCCGTGAGGGAGAGGTGGAGCTCCGTGAGGGAGAGGTGGGGCTCCGTGAGGGAGAGGTGGGGCTCCGTGAGGGAGAGGTGGGGCTCAGTGAGGGAGAGGTGGAGCTCCGTGAGGGAGAGGTGGGGCTCCGTGAGGGAGAGGTGGGGCTCCGTGAGGGAGAGGTGGAGCTCCGTGAGGGAGAGGTGGGGCTCCGTGAGGGAGAGGTGGAGCTCTGTGAGGGAGAGGCCTCTCTCACTGCACATAGTTGGACTTGTCCGAGCAGGAAACGCACAGGTGCTACTAATAACATTAACGATGTCCCAGTAAGTCACGGCGGTGTGACAAGCGAGCCAGCATGCACAATACGGGGCCCCTGAAACTGAGACACAGCTCCATGTTATTCAGACATTATTCATTTCATTGTGGACACTTTTCCTTTACTGTGACGAGTCCAAATGTCTTCCTTGAGAAAGGCCGAGTTCACAAAAATGCCATCAACTAACAAAGATGAAGGTGTACGTTCTGCAACTAAACCGGCAGCAGAGTGAGGAGATGACAATGAAGTAGAGTCTGCACATACAAGTGCTGGTCAGGAAAAGTGAAAACACCTGCGCAGCTTTTCTTTCAGTTAAAAACTACGGAGGAAGCCAGTCACTTGAATGTGTTACTTACCTGGTGGGTTTAAATGTTTAAGCCAATTAACTTTAAACTGAATATTATTTCTGACAATTTCTGCAAATCAGGCCATCAAATTTAAATTGGTCTCCAATCTTCCAGACATTTTTTGGTCAAACCGTTTCAGAACTGTCTTTATTGGTGAACTGAATTACACCCAGACTATGTTAATGAAAGCACAAAGAGATAATCTTCCTTAAACACATTTAAGTTGAGTTCATAAGCAATAAAACGCACCCTTGCTCAAGTGAATACACTGGAGGCTTATACTGCTGCAGCCTGACTTGGTCAGGAATGAGCAGGTAGCTCAGGCTAATGTTATGAATGAATACTGTGAACGTCACACTTAACCCAGTTCAAGTTAGCTGTCGTTTGGAAATATCTGAAAGGGTCGGTTCCGATTTTTGGAAGTTGTTGTGGCCGCTGTTCAGCGAAAGCTCCATAATTCAGATGTCAGAGTTTCCCCAAAAATCTGTCTGTGTTCTTGATTGCAGCGCAGCAAGACAGTAGAGTAACTTTGCCAAAGAAAGTAAAAGCAAAAAATGTTTCCGCGATGATGGATTACCCACGCAACTTTCAATTCCCTCCAAGTTGATTTTCATATTGAAATGAATGGAAACCAGCAGCTGGCTGCAGGGTGGGGGCATCAATCCTAAAAAGGTATTGTGTGCTTTGGAAACCCGTCAGCAGGTGACGTAAAACACAGGCCATTTGTGCTTAATGGGCTGAAACATGTAAAAACATTGGCACCTGTTACATCAGCGGTTGGGTTACCGGCTCGCTGTTTATTAAAAGCAATAATAAATTACCAACATTTGGCCTGAGGATATACGCCGGGATTTACCTCGCTTTGCTTTTAAGCCAAAAATGGAAGAATATGACTTCAACAATACGATTTTATCCATGAGGATATATGATAGATTCTAAAAACTAAAACGTTACCGCAAACATGTGAATGCTCTGACATGACTGATAATGACTGAATGAGAATGTAAATTAAGGTCGTGCTTACCATCCCGGCCCCTTACACACACACACACACACGTGCACGATTTCCCCCCCGTTCTCAGTATGTGTGCATGTGAAAGGGATCTCAGCAGTCTTTCAACAGCGCTATTCATCATGTGTTTTTGTTTTTTTCCCATTCGGCGTGCGTGCAGGTGTTTACTGTAAGGAGGAGAAGAAAAGAAAAGATAAAAACAAACGCCAGTGCGCTCAATGTCTGGACGGCAGATGGAGAGGAGGACGGAGGCCGAGAGAGACACACGGGGTAAAAGACAAAGTCGAGAGAGAGAGAGAGAGAGAGAGAGAGAGAGAGAGAGAGAGAAAAAAAAGGGAAATGTGAAAAGGGAAAGAATCTGAGTGGTCCTGGAGATGTTACAGACCACCCTGCCGGTGGAGGGGAAACTTCCAGAAAAGGAGAAGTGCGGACTGGAAGTGAGCTTCATGGTTCCATACAGACGCCAAGCACCAGACCAATAACCAGGCTACAATAACCTGTGTGTGTGTGTGTGTGTGTGTGTGTGTGTGTGTGTGTGTGTGTGTGTGTGTGTGTGTGTGTGTGTGTGTGTGAGGAAGGGGCTGTTCAAACATGGAGTTCAAAGAGTGTAGTCCATCACGAATATGTGTCACTGTAAACCGACCAGGTTCTCGTCGTGTCGTTGGTCAGAAATGCACACACAGAGTCAAAGGGGGAGTTCATTCTGCTTGCATGTGCACAGGAGCACACATTAGCATCTGGCACATGGTTCTTATCACTCAGCACCTGAGTTCTGTGTTTTACCAAATATTCAACATGTTGATGCTGGTCAACGTAAGGGTGGAGGTTTCAATTCAACATTCAGGGCGAGACTCGTATGAAGCTTTGTTTCCTGCATTCTGGTGAATCATTAACGTGTCTTTTGTTTGGGGAAGTTACCTCTTTAAATCTGCACGTGGCATTTATTCACTTCAATGAATTCCTTTAAGTCATTTACACGTTTCTGGACTTTAATAGCTCATATGTGTTTGAGCGAGATATCTTCTCAAAACTTCAAATGCTATAGAGAAGTAATTTGATGAGAAGACTGAAACCAACTGAAATCACAGCTGATCAGCTTGTGTGGCGAACTATCCCACACAAATATTAACTTCACCACCTCCACAGCGCACAGCGATACAGACCTGCATGCCTCGTAATATGATAGAATTATGATTTCATTCTCTAAATCTCAGATTATTGCGGCCCTAATACTCGAGATGTTTCCGTTAATCTATTCTCTCGCTAACTTGCGGCTGCATTAGAGCAGCTTTTTCCATCAAATATATATTTTGCGAAGGGCAATTCAGCAGTCGCTGGATATTGGTAGGGACACGTTTCTTTCACTACAAATGCAGAGAACACAGATAAATTCATCCCTCAAGCCTGCAGCTATATATTCTGCACACACCTGACCTCAATGGTATCTTTGGCCACGACATAAATCAAAGAACACTCTTTAAAAGAAAACTTTGAATCAACAGCTTTGTCCACTTCACACCTCTATCTCACGCCATCATTATATGGCTCACATTAATGTTCAGCCTAAACTAAACCCAACCGCAATCTAATCTTAGACGAAGTGAAAGCTTCACATGTCATCACCTGCCTGTGATTTTTGGCCCAAAGTAATAAAACACCAGAACGCGCACAAAAGAGTAAGAAACGCGTTTTTCATTCTGCCGCTTTCGTTTCTCTTCCCTCTCTTGGAGTCGAGGCGCGCCGCCTGGCTACAGCCAGTCGCAGGGTCAAGGGTCGTATACCCACAATCCCCCAGGCGGAGCTTTGAATCCTCGATCCTGCTTCCCTGGTGTAACCCTCCACCCTCCTGATCAATACCTTGAAGAAGTTACTCATGCGTTTGCAGCCTGATCGTGATCTGCATTCCAGCAGCGGGTGAGAAAGTTTACAGGTTCGGCGTTTTGTGAAGCTGCACAGAAGATAACTCCAGCTTCAAAGAAATGGACTCCAAACGCCCACACGCATGTGTGAGGGCTGCGGCAAAGTGTGTCACAGTGCGTGTGTGTGTGCCCCCCCCCCCCGTCACATTAGCCTAATGAAAAGTAATAAGAGCGCTCCAAATGATCTACTCCCTGAGGTTGCCTCGGAGCTGTGTGAAATAAGATAACATTAACCTGAGTTATATGGCCTGCCAACGGGAAGTGCCATAACAAGTCACACACACACACACACACACACACACACACACACACACACATCCGTCTTATCTCGTGTTAACTCTCCAACTGGGAGTCATGGTGTCACAGAGACGCCGTAAACTATCGCAGCGATATGAAACAATAATAAACACAATTCAAAGAGAAAACAGAGTAAATATATACATGTAGGGGTGTGTGTGTGTGTGTGTTTTACTGGCCGCAGCATGTATTATCTTATTGTTTCTCTGTTGAGTTTATTAGCGTTTGATGCTTTTGTGTGGGCTTTATATGGAGCACATGTGCAGCTGTGGGAGCCAGAACGTACTGTATGCTAATGTCACACATTTGCGCGTGTTGTACGGACAGAGAGAGAAGACGAGGAGGAGGAGGAGGCAGAGCAGAGTGTCACTCTAACGAGGAAAGAAAACAAACAAGGAAGAGATGAAGAGAGGAACACAGAGGGCAGGTCGTCTGCGACAGTGGAGTCATCAAAGGGAGGCTTCATGAAGAGGAAGATTATCTCCCACTTGGACACAAAGTGGCACACTGTAACATCTGTCACACATGGCGACCGTGGAGGACTGATGCCATTCAAACCATTGTTCAGAAAAAATAGCAAATGCATTGCATGATGAATAATAACTTGTCTGCCACAGAGCTTTGTCTCTGCAATAATCCAAACTCTTTTTTTAATACAATGGCTCAAAATAATGTTATCTGACTATTATAACAGATATGTAACCAGGCAACATGTAGCTTAGCTTCATCAACATACCGACTGAGTCAGTTCCATTTAGGTTTAAACAACGTTATCGAATGGGACATTTCTGATACAACAAAAGTGTTGTAAACGTGTACACGTGGGTCAAAAACACTCCCCTCCATCCTCACATTCACACACGTGAAGTTCAGAACAACAGGTAAAGGAGCGTAGGGGAATCCGTAGAGTGCTACATCAAGGAGGAGGAGGAGGAGGAGGAGGAGAAATGGATCTGCACTTCAAACCACCTGCTGAAGACCTCTGCGGACGGATCCGTCTCTTGCTCTCTCTCCCTTCCTATCTGTCTCTCTCTCTCTTGCTCTCTTTCTGTCTCGCTCTGACAGATTTATTAAGAGGCAGGGATCAAAATGAGTCCCCAGCTCCCTCCTCTCCTCATTCCCTTGCTTCCTCCTCTTCCTCATCAACTGACAGCATCTCCTCCCTCCTTCTCTCGCACTCTCTCTTTGTCCCGCGGCCCGAGCCTATTTTCTCCAGCCCCCTCGGAGAAAATACGGGAACTAGGGGATGAGAAAGGAGATGAGGAGGAGGAGATGAGGAGCAGAGAGGATGAGCATCTTTCTTTTTTTGTGTCCCTGTTGCCTGCTTTGAAAGATTTTTTGCCACACACACACACATGCGGAAACGTGTTACTTTCTTTCCTTCTCCACACATGAAGTTGTCTTTTCTCATTTATTGAACAGAGCGTGTACTTTCAGCAAACTTCAGGCAGGATTTTGTTTCGGGGAATAAAAACCGTGTGTCACCACCGTCAATGGCAAGCGCGGGCTTACTCGGGCAAATGTTATATCTTTCCATTCGCTTCACTGATGCTCCGTGCTGCATTCAAAGTCTTATAGCTTGTCAGGAAAAACATCCAACGCTGACAGATCGGGGTGCTTCTCCATCGCCAATTCTGAGATGCTGCCCCATCACTTTAGCCGAATAACAGCCTCAGATTCACCACGAAGGCATGTGTTGACAAGACAGCAGGGGAAACAGCAGCCAGCTCACCTCCTGCTGCCCCGAAGAAGTCAGTCATGAAGATTCTAATATTACTGAAATGTAATATCTTTCCTCAATTGTGCAGATTTTCTTAAAATGCAGATATTAAGTAGCTGGTGATAAACAAAACTAACTAAAACTAAAAAATGTTTCCATGAAAATTGGGAACTAAAGGGCACCATGAGTGTTGTCTTTTATGTTTTTACAACCCATGAATGGAAGTTACCATATTTGGAATGCGGAGGAGTGACGTAGAGACGCCGTGTACGTCTCTGGTAGAGACCTGTCAATCACCGTGTAGCCCCGCCCTAAAGCATCCCCTGCTTTATGGTCTGTGTGACTCTAAATGGACCATAATGTACTAAATGAACATCATGCTGTATTGAAGAAGACTTGAAACTAGAGATTGAGACATAAACTCATGTTTACAATGTTTACTGAGGGAATAAATCAAGAGAGAAGTAGAGTCATCTTCTCACAGACTTCTATACAACCAGACTTCTCTTTGCAACTGGATGTTGCCGCCTGTGTTCTACAAATCAAAGGGTGATAACAGATTTGAGAAACGTCTGCACGCTTGTCCATTCCTGTAGATCCAGAGATATAGGCTTTGAAAAAAATAAATCAAAAAATCTCTTCCCAATGATGTTGAAAGGGACGAGACAGAGCTGCCGGAGACAAAGAGCGAGGGAGACAGAGGGAGACGAGAGTAGAGACCGGCCTTCCTCCATTACCCCCTGGCCTCTCCGTCTGGCAGTACGCGAGCGGCAGCGGCGGACGGACTCGGCCAGTCACCCATCAAAGCCTGTCTAATGAATAGCCTTCTAATCCCTCATTGAGATACAGAGGACAGGCTCTCTGCTAATGCTCTCAGACAGAGATGCACTCTCTCTCTCTCTCTCTCTCTCTCTCTCTCTCTCTCTCTCTCTCTCTCTCTCTCTCTCTCTCTCTCTCTCTCTCACACATACAGTTTCACGCGTGAACAACATTTATGCAAAAACACACACCAAGGTGCACACACAATGGACAGAAAGCACACAAGGGCACCTACACAACATTCACATGCAAACAAAGTCTGTGTTTTTGGACAATCGTGCAGGTGCCACAGCCTCACTCTGCGTCACACACACACACACACACACACACACACATCAGTACATTGCAACTCAACAATATTCTGCCTTTGAGCCGCAAGCCGCCTTAATTATTCCCCAGCAGAGTGGATTTCAAAGAGGGAAGACAAGAGACCCCCTCCTCGTCATTTTGGAATCGGTTTAACATGTTTGTTTTATTCCCCGTTTGTTTATGAGCTGGCTCGGCGAGCGGGTAACATGAAGTCATTATGTTGAGATTGATGGGGAGAATTATATCCCGCGTTCTCTTTCACCCGGCGAATCAGTCAAACACTTCTGTTTTGACGTATCTGTCTTTCCTTTCCCCCCTTTTTCCCCTTTCTCGCAGGCTCTCTGTCGCAGTTTTATACCCGTTGTATATTCAGCCCAACATGAAATAAACACACCCATCTCACCTTTCATTTTTCTTTCCGCTCTTTTTTTTCCTGTTCTTTCATCGTCGCTCGTTCAGGACAGATATGAAATAAACACGGAGACAAAACAGCCACGCAAGTCCAACGTACCCCCACCTCCCTCTCCTATCACGACCACCTGGCCAGGGGTCAGCGCCGTCCACTGGACCTTCTCAGTGGGAAGAGCTCGAGACGGGGGGGGGGGGGGGGGGGCACTGAGCAGTGGGAAATGTCAGCCAAGAACCAGGATGCCAGCCCTGGACCTAAAATGGAAGACAACACAGCTGAGAAGTGAAATGGGGAACGGAAGAGGATGGATGGATGATGAAGATGAAGAAGAAGAAGAAGAAGAAGAAGACAGGAAAGATTAGTCGCAAATTAATGGCAGATTAAGAAAGAGGTTTCAAAAAGAGTGAGAGAAAGAAAGTGGTCAGAGACCTCAGCTCTTTATTTATATTGGCACACGCCCCTGTGCATTATCATGCTGATGAATATTTATATACAAGTGTTTCTGGATTTGTTCCACTCTGGACGGGTCCATGTTTGGGTTGGCCGGGCTCCGACCGGACCACCTGGTTGTCCTTTGGGTCCGGTCCTGAAGAAACCGGACGGAGTCCAGAACCTCTGCGCGCTCCACAAAACACGGTCCAGGAATATTTCTCCGATCCATAATTCATGGCGTCTCGGGCTGAGCTCAGCCGGGGGGGGGGGGGGGGGCTGGGTTCAGCTACACGGCTGGGAGGCGTTGTGATGACAGAACAACGTGAGAGTTTTGTTCTCGGCAGAATAACAGCGCTTTCACCTTTGCTGCGTGGTGCTGGTGACTAACTGATCTCCTGCCAGATATCCAGGAAGGACTGTTTGTTAAAATGTCTTCTCGGGTGAGCCGTGCGTCTTACGGGTCTGTTGCTCCAAGCGACTGAAGAAACCAACAGAAAGTCAGATGATTCAGAGCATCTTGCTCTCTTTGTTCTGTGAGATGAGTCACATATTGGAACATTTCAGTTTCGCTATTTCCTACAGAACACGTCTCGTTTTTGATACATTTAAAATGACTTCGGGTTCTGCAGGGGGGGGAGTCTGGTTAAATACATTTCACATCTGGTATTGTTCAGTGTTGTAATCTTGTGGAGAAGTGATGCGTGAAAATGAAAATGTGTTGAAGTTAACGTCCGTCAAACGTGAACAAAGAGGAACAACTGGTTTCAGCAGTTCGAATGCACGACGTACCAACAAAAACAACAACCTCGGAGCATGCAGGTCGCAGCCATTTCAAAACGAATAGAGTGTAAGAACTACACGGGCATTAACGAGCACCTCCCACCCCGATGGTAGTTATTTTGCAACTTCATGAAAGTGGGGGAATTCTGACGCTGATTTTATGAAGAATATAAAGTCAAAGCAGCTTATGGCTGAGATATTCAAAGGTTTCATGCCTACAGCGAACGGGGCTCCAAAACTACTGAATCCTACATTTCCCATAATGCAACCCTCTGCCAGCTAAACGCCCAATATCTCTGAAACGCTTTTTTTTAAACAATGCATGTGTAGCCTCCGAGCTCCTCCGATGACATCACTGTGACATCATCGAAGGTTATATTTTCTCAGATTCGATAAAGTTTTCCTTCAAAGAGTGGGTGAAGGAGGAAATGTATCGAACCCAGAGGACTAGAATGACGAAGAGCAGGAGGTCATGATGAGAGTAAAGCTGACATCCAATGATGCTTCCTCTGCTTCGTTGTCGACTGACACACTTCTGTAATCACAGCGGAGGGTCAGCGCTCGGGGTCACGCGTGTTGACGAGGTGATCGATGTTAATCACGGACGGACGGATCAACACGGATGAGTGAGAGCAGCGTTAGCGAGCCTTT
Source organism: Melanostigma gelatinosum (assembly GCF_949748355.1). Classification (NCBI taxonomy): domain Eukaryota; kingdom Metazoa; phylum Chordata; class Actinopteri; order Perciformes; family Zoarcidae; genus Melanostigma; species Melanostigma gelatinosum. The sequence goes on from NC_136640.1 coordinate 3,814,583, forward strand.
GGGTCACTGGTGACAATCAGGCGTTGGGAGTTGTCTTCGTTCCCGATCGAATCATTGAATAGACAGGGTGATGTGTAGCAATTGTGCTTTGGCATTAACCTTATTAAAGGTGCAATACGTGGCATTCAGAGCATTAATATAGCAGCAAACCATTATTTGCGATGTGACAGTGAAGTAATGTACCTGAGCAGAGAATGAAGTCACTCTCCCTCTGTGTGCGTTGTAATCCATGCTTTGTGACGTAGCTCTTCGTGCATGTTCGTGCATGTGAGCGTGCCCCATTGGTCAGCTGAGGGGCCGCCGATCTGAACTGCTCTCATCTGATAATGGCTGTTATAGCACTTTTGCCACAGTTTGCACTGCTAGCGCTGCAATTAGAAATGATATATTTTTTTTAAATCTTCAGAACTTGCCTGAGAATCATCACATTTTGAACTTTTCCTCAACACCAAAGAAAGCCAGTGATCGCTGTCTGTGCGTACATCACATAATAAACACAAACTGCTCACAGCTAATTTGGCGCGCGATCAATTGTGCCAAAATGTGAACAAATACCAACAAAAAGGGGCTAAACTTGCAGCCCACAGCGGACCCACCCAAAATACAAGTAAGAAAAAAGAATCATAATCTGAGTGACAGAATCCATTTCCAGTAAGTGTCTTCATGTTGCAGGATGAATATATTTTTGACATCGCTAAGGATAGAGGAGGATGAAACCAACATCAATCATCCGCAGTTCAGCTGCAGACGGTTTACAGTTTTCCTCTCCTCCAGAAGTGCCAGACCTTCGCTGGGAGTTTCTAAAGAAGCTTTCAAACGCTGTGACGTCGCCGCTGACCCAATTCTTGCAACAAGTCCGCGTGCAGCCTCATGCACTGCTATATCTGCATATTTAACAGGAAGGGAGCAACGGGTTAAATTTGTGCGTGTTTTCGGGTTTCTATTCGAGACAACAAAAACGCAAACGACAGCAACCGGCAGAATTGAAGGACTGTTTGACGTGCTGGAATCCAGCCTCGTCCTCGGCACGTCTTGTGAGAGCAGCAGACAGAGATATGGACAGACAGGAAAGATAAGTAGAGCGTAAATGTCCCTTTAACACATCATATATTCTGGGCTATCGCTACGCATTTCATCCTCATCTCCTCTATCTCGACACACACCATACACCAGGCCTGGCAGGTGCACCGCATGGAGCTCTCAGACATATTGAGCAAATTAAGTGTTGTTAAAGATGAAATGTGGCAGTTAAGATGCTATCTCCTCAGGAGTAACTTGCGAAGCCTGTGTCTCGCTACGCATACATCACAAGTAACTGGAGCTGTGCAAAGTATTGAGAGTTTTATGGGACGACTCGCCGTGGAAGAATGCATCTGTGATCAGGTCATGTTACATAAATTCATCGTTAAATTTCGCAGCGTTCCTTCCAAAAGGCCTTGAAATATTAGAAGTGCATTAGCAGCTAATATTGACGATGTATAATTTCACAAAATATTCGGTTTTTTTGCCCTTATTCTGAAAAAGACAATAGTCCCACTGAGCTGTTTACATGGCTTATGAAAATGAATATTCCACTAATATTCTTGTTTACATGCTGGCGTGCAAAGTAGGATTTTTTTCAATATGTTCAACAGCTGCTGGACTTGTTGGACCGTGTGAACGCAGCCGCCCTCTTTCATTCCTTCAAGCACCTTCTTGAAAAGATCAACGTACATTTGCACACCTTTCATAATGTCTAAAGGTCGGTGAGTTTGTCCTTCTGACCAGGAATGTGGGCTTTTCTTTCGCCTTCAAAACTTCTTGCTAGTTGGTTCGTTGTTGTAAACAAGAAACCGTGTGTCGCTAACTGAGGTAAAAACCCCGAAACCGAAAAAAAATCTGCATATCCCACGTGTCTTAATCGGAAGATGCTACATTCGGAATAGAGACCTAATTTGGAACATCCTCATGGTATAAACTATATGACCAGTAAATATGCGTTTTCACTTTCTAGCAAAAAGTTACACAACTGTCATATCTGTAGGCTAGAAATGAAGCTATAACCAGCAGCTGGTTAGCTTAGCTTAGCATAAAGACTGGAAAGTTGTGTAAAAACGACAAGTTGGGGTTTTGTGTGTGATTATGTCTCGACTTGGTGCAGTGACTTTGGAGCAGCCAAGAAATAGTCCAAACACATTCCCCAATAAAATAGCAATTCTGGAGGCACTGGAGACAGACGTCAACTGGAGACAGACGTCAACTGGAGACAGACGTCAACTGTCTGTGAACATCCGGCCGAAACTGGTCACAGCATTGACCTGAAGGAGGTCAGGATATTTAAACTGTGACGGGGTCACAATTTCCCTCCTGCACACGACCGCTGGATGAAAAACTCTTATTAAGTGGACCCTGAGTTGATATTATTTCATCACACATGGTGAGACAGGTCCTGAAGCTGTTACATACATAATAAAAACAATAGAAGGAACCTTCATCACTTCAAAACTGGTATATTGAATTTTTAATAAAAGACCAAGTTTGGTCTGATTTATTGATGTGATATATCAATCAAAGCCTCGTATGAAGGAGTTTAATAACTCTTGAAAACCCCAATGTTTCATGAGAAACACACACGCTCTAATCACGAACAATCAACTCCTCCCATGTGTCTCCCTGCACGGATCTGTATCTTATTACATGCGGCCTTGTGACGCATTAGGGAGTCAGCGTACGCACGGGGCTCAGGACCGACTCCCCAACTTAGAAATGTGGGTTACATATGGGCCTAAGTGGGTGTGAAAGAGAATGTTAATCAGTCGAATGCTTTTGTCTGCCTCTGAGGGGTGGGGTTGAATATATGTGCGTATGAATGTGTCTACGCATGTGCACCATATGTTCTTTGGGAGGACACTGTGGGAGCTTACTATATGTGCAAGTGG